>NW_027617327.1:0-126334 GCF_964187855.1 Myxine glutinosa
AAACCACTTTTCACACTTGTGTTAGTGTTGAAAAACCACTTTTCGCACTTGTGTTAGTGTTGAAAAACCACTTTTCGCACTTGTGTTGGTGCAGGAAACCACTTTTGCACTTGTATTAGTGTGGAAAAAACACTTTTTGCACTTGTGATAATGTTGAAAAACCACGTTTCGCACTTGTGTTAGTGTTGAAAAACCACTTTTCGTACTTGTGTTAGTGTTGAAAAACCACTTTTCGCACTTGTATTAGTGTGCAAAAACCACTTTTCGCACTTGTGTTAGTGTTGAAAAACCACTTTTCGCACTTGTGTTGGTGTAGGAAACCACTTTTGCACTTGTATTAGTGTGGCAAAACCACTTTTCGCAATTGTGTTAGTGTTGAAAAACCACTTTTCGCACTTGTGTTGGTGCAGGAAACCACGTTTGCACTTGTATTAGTGTGGCAAAACCACTTTCGCACATGTGTTAGTGTTGAAAAACCACTTTTCGCACTTGTGTTAGTGTTGAAAAACCACTTTGTGCACTTGTGTTGGTGCAGGCAACCACTTTTGCACTTGTATTAGTGTGGAAAAACCACTTTTCACACTTGTGTTAGTGTTGAAAAACCACTTTTCGCACTTGTGTTAGTGTTGAAAAACCACTTTTCGCACTTGTGGTGGTGCAGGAAACCACTTTTGCACTTGTATTAGTGTGGAAAAAACACTTTTTGCACTTGTGATAATGTTGAAAAACCACTTTTCGCACTTGTGTTAGTGTTGAAAAACCACTTTTCGTACTTGTGTTAGTGTTGAAAAACCACTTTTCGCACTTGTATTAGTGTGGCAAAACCACTTTTTGCAATTGTGTTAGTGTTGAAAAACCACTTTTCGCACTTGTGTTGGTGCAGGAAACCACTTTTGCACTTGTATTAGTGTGGCAAAACCACTTTTCGCACATGTGTTAGTGTTGAAAAACAACTTTTCGCACTTGTGTTAGTGTTGAAAAAACACTTTTCGCACTTGTGTTGGTGCAGGCAACCACTTTTGCACTTGTATTAGTGTGGAAAAACCACTTTTCACACTTGTGTTAGTGTTGAAAAACCACTTTTTGCACTTGTGTTAGTGTTGAAAAACCACTTTTCACACTTGTGTTGGTGCAGGAAACCACTTTTGCACTTGTATTAGTGTGGAAAAAACACTTTTTGCACTTGTGATAATGTTGAAAAACCACTTTTCGCACTTGTGTTAGTGTTGAAAAACCACTTTTCGTACTTGTGTTAGTGTTGAAAAACCACTTTTCGCACTTGTATTAGTGTGCAAAAACCACTTTTCGCACTTGTGTTAGTGTTGAAAAACCACTTTTCGCACTTGTGTTAGTGTTGAAAAACCACTTTTCGCACTTGTGTTTGTGTTGAAAAACCACTTTTCGCACTTGTGTTGGTGCAGGAAACCACTTTTGCACTTGTATTAGTGTGGAAAAAACACTTTTCGCACTTGTGTTTGTGTTGAAAAACCACTTTTCGCACTTGTGTTGGTGCAGGAAACCACTTTTGCACTTGTTTTAGTGTGGAAAAACCACTTTTCGCACTTGTGTTAGTGTTGAAAAACCACTTTTCGCACTTGTGTTAGTGTTGAAAAACCACTTTTCGCACTTGTATTAGTGTGGAAAAAACACTTTTCGCACTTGTGTTAGTGTTGAAAAACCACTTTTCGCACTTGTGTTCGTGTTGAAAAACCACTTTTCGCACTTGTGTTTGTGCAGGAAACCACTTTTGCACTTGTATTACTGTGGAAAAACCACTTTTCGCACTTGTGTTAGTGTTGAAAAACCACTTTTCACACTTGTGTTAATGTTGAAAAACCACTTTTCGCACTTGTGTTGGTGCAAGAAACCACTTTTGCACTTGTATTAGTGTGGAAAAACCACTTTTTGCACTTGTGTTAGTGTTGAAAAACCACTTTTCGCACTTGTGTTAGTGTTGAAAAACCACTTTTCGCACGTGTGTTGGTGCAGGAAACCACTTTTGCACTTGTATTAGAGTGGAAAAAACACTTTTTGCACTTGTGATAGTGTTGAAAAACCACTTTTCTCACTTGTGTTAGTGTTGAAAAACCACTTTTCGCACTTGTGTTAGTGTTGAAAAACCACTTTTCGCACTTGTGTTGGTGCAGGAAACCACTTTTGCACTTGTATTAGTGTGGAAAAACCACTTTTTGCACTTGTATTAGTGTTGAAAAACCACTTTTCGCACTTGTGTTAGTGTTGAAAAACCACTTTTCGCACTTGTGTTGGTGTAGGAAACCACTTTTGCACTTGTATTAGTGTGGCAAAACCACTTTTCGCAATTGTGTTAGTGTTGAAAAACCACTTTTCGCACTTGTGTTGGTGCAGGAAACCACGTTTGCACTTGTATTAGTGTGGCAAAACCACTTTTCGCACATGTGTTAGTGTTGAAAAACCACTTTCCGTACTTGTGTTAGTGTTGAAAAACCACTTTGCGCACTTGTGTTGGTGCAGGCAACCACTTTTGCACTTGTATTAGTGTGGAAAAACCACTTTTCACACTTGTGTTAGTGTTGAAAAACCACTTTTCGCACTTGTGTTAGTGTTGAAAAACCACTTTTCGCACTTGTGGTGGTGCAGGAAACCACTTTTGCACTTGTATTAGTGTGGAAAAAACACTTTTTGCACTTGTGATAATGTTGAAAAACCACTTTTCGCACTTGTGTTAGTGTTGAAAAACCACTTTTCGTACTTGTGTTAGTGTTGAAAAACCACTTTTCGCACTTGTATTAGTGTGGCAAAACCACTTTTCGCAATTGTGTTAGTGTTGAAAAACCACTTTTCGCACTTGTGTTGGTGCAGGAAACCACTTTTGCACTTGTATTAGTGTGGCAAAACCACTTTTCGCACATGTGTTAGTGTTGAAAAACCACTTTTCGCACTTGTGTTAGTGTTGAAAAAACACTTTTCGCACTTGTGTTGGTGCAGGCAACCACTTTTGCACTTGTATTAGTGTGGAAAAACCACTTTTCACACTTGTGTTAGTGTTGAAAAACCACTTTTCGCACTTGTGTTAGTGTTGAAAAACCACTTTTCGCACTTGTGTTGGTGCAGGAAACCACTTTTGCACTTGTATTAGTGTGGAAAAAACACTTTTTGCACTTGTGATAATGTTGAAAAACCACTTTTCGCACTTGTGTTAGTGTTGAAAAACCACTTTTCGTACTTGTGTTAGTGTTGAAAAACCACTTTTCGCACTTGTATTAGTGTGCAAAAACCACTTTTCGCACTTGTGTTAGTGTTGAAAAACCACTTTTCGCACTTGTGTTAGTGTTGAAAAACCACTTTTCACACTTGTGTTTGTGTTGAAAAACCACTTTTCGCACTTGTGTTGGTGCAGGAAACCACTTTTGCACTTGTATTAGTGTGGAAAAAACACTTTTCGCACTTGTGTTTGTGTTGAAAAACCACTTTTCGCACTTGTGTTGGTGCAGGAAACCACTTTTGCACTTGTTTTAGTGTGGAAAAACCACTTTTCGCACTTGTGTTAGTGTTGAAAAACCACTTTTCGCACTTGTGTTAGTGTTGAAAAACCACTTTTCGCACTTGTATTAGTGTGGAAAAAACACTTTTCGCACTTGTGTTAGTGTTGAAAAACCACTTTTCGCACTTGTGTTCGTGTTGAAAAACCACTTTTCGCACTTGTGTTTGTGCAGGAAACCACTTTTGCACTTGTATTACTGTGGAAAAACCACTTTTCGCACTTGTGTTAGTGTTGAAAAACCACTTTTCGCACTTGTGTTAATGTTGAAAAACCACTTTTCGCACTTGTGTTGCTGCAAGAAACCACTTTTGCACTTGTATTAGTGTGGAAAAACCACTTTTTGCACTTGTGTTAGTGTTGAAAAACCACTTTTCGCACTTGTGTTAGTGTTGAAAAACCACTTTTCGCACGTGTGTTGGTGCAGGAAACCACTTTTGCACTTGTATTAGAGTGGAAAAAACACTTTTTGCACTTGTGATAGTGTTGAAAAACCACTTTTCTCACTTGTGTTAGTGTTGAAAAACCACTTTTCGCACTTGTGTTAGTGTTGAAAAACCACTTTTCGCACTTGTGTTGGTGCAGGAAACCACTTTTGCACTTGTATTAGTGTGGAAAAACCACTTTTTGCACTTGTGTTAGTGTTGAAAAACCACTTTTCGCACTTGTGTTAGTGTTGAAAAACCACTTTTCGCACTTGTGTTGGTGCAGGAAACCACTTTTGCACTTGTATTAGTGTGGAAAAACCACTTTTCGCACTTGTGTTGGTGTTGAAAAACCACTTTTCGCACTTGTGTTAGTGTTGAAAAACCACTTTTTGCACTTGTGTTGGTGCAGGAAACCACTTTTGCACTTGTATTAGTGTGGAAAAACCACTTTTTGCACTTGTGTTAGTGTTGAAAAACCACTTTTCGCACTTGTGTTAGTGTTGAAAAACCACTTTTCGCACTTGTGTTGGTGCAGGAAACCACTTTTGCACTTGCATTAGTGTGGAAAAAACACTTTTTGCACTTGTGATAGTGTTGAAAAACCACTTTTCGCACTTGTGTTAGTGTTGAAAAACCACTTTTCGCACTTGTGTTGGTGCAGGAAACCACTTTTGCACTTGTATTAGTGTGGAAAAACCACTTTTCGCAATTGTGTTAGTGTTGAAAAACCACTTTTCGCACTTGTGTTAGTGTTGAAAAACCACTTTTCGCACTTGTGTTAGTGTTGAAAAACCACTTTTCGCACTTGTGTTGGTGCAGGAAACCACTTTTGCACTTGTATTAGTGTGGAAAAAACACTTTTTGCACTTGTGATAATGTTGAAAAACCACTTTTCGCACTTGTGTTAGTGTTGAAAAACCACTTTTCGTACTTGTGTTAGTGTTGAAAAACCACTTTTCGCACTTGTATTAGTGTGCAAAAACCACTTTTCGCACTTGTGTTAGTGTTGAAAAACCACTTTTCGCACTTGTGTTAGTGTTGAAAAACCACTTTTCGCACTTGTGTTTGTGTTGAAAAACCACTTTTCGCACTTGTGTTGGTGCAGGAAACCACTTTTGCACTTGTATTAGTGTGGAAAAAACACTTTTCGCACTTGTGTTTGTGTTGAAAAACCACTTTTCGCACTTGTGTTGGTGCAGGAAACCACTTTTGCACTTGTTTTAGTGTGGAAAAACCACTTTTCGCACTTGTGTTAGTGTTGAAAAACCACTTTTCGCACTTGTGTTAGTGTTGAAAAACCACTTTTCGCACTTGTATTAGTGTGGAAAAAACACTTTTCGCACTTGTGTTAGTGTTGAAAAACCACTTTTCGCACTTGTGTTCGTGTTGAAAAACCACTTTTCGCACTTGTGTTTGTGCAGGAAACCACTTTTGCACTTGTATTACTGTGGAAAAACCACTTTTCGCACTTGTGTTAGTGTTGAAAAACCACTTTTCACACTTGTGTTAATGTTGAAAAACCACTTTTCGCACTTGTGTTGGTGCAAGAAACCACTTTTGCACTTGTATTAGTGTGGAAAAACCACTTTTTGCACTTGTGTTAGTGTTGAAAAACCACTTTTTGCACTTGTGTTAGTGTTGAAAAACCACTTTTCGCACGTGTGTTGGTGCAGGAAACCACTTTTGCACTTGTATTAGAGTGGAAAAAACACTTTTTGCACTTGTGATAGTGTTGAAAAACCACTTTTCTCACTTGTGTTAGTGTTGAAAAACCACTTTTCGCACTTGTGTTGGTGCAGGAAACCACTTTTGCACTTGTATTAGTGTGGAAAAACCACTTTTTGCACTTGTATTAGTGTTGAAAAACCACTTTTCGCACTTGTGTTAGTGTTGAAAAACCACTTTTCGCACTTGTGTTGGTGTAGGAAACCACTTTTGCACTTGTATTAGTGTGGCAAAACCACTTTTCGCAATTGTGTTAGTGTTGAAAAACCACTTTTCACACTTGTGTTGGTGCAGGAAACCACGTTTGCACTTGTATTAGTGTGGCAAAACCACTTTTCGCACATGTGTTAGTGTTGAAAAACCACTTTCCGTACTTGTGTTAGTGTTGAAAAACCACTTTGCGCACTTGTGTTGGTGCAGGCAACCACTTTTGCACTTGTATTAGTGTGGAAAAACCACTTTTCACACTTGTGTTAGTGTTGAAAAACCACTTTTCGCACTTGTGTTAGTGTTGAAAAACCACTTTTCGCACTTGTGGTGGTGCAGGAAACCACTTTTGCACTTGTATTAGTGTGGAAAAAACACTTTTTGCACTTGTGATAATGTTGAAAAACCACTTTTCGCACTTGTGTTAGTGTTGAAAAACCACTTTTCGTACTTGTGTTAGTGTTGAAAAACCACTTTTCGCACTTGTATTAGTGTGGCAAAACCACTTTTCGCAATTGTGTTAGTGTTGAAAAACCACTTTTCGCACTTGTGTTGGTGCAGGAAACCACTTTTGCACTTGTATTAGTGTGGCAAAACCACTTTTCGCACATGTGTTAGTGTTGAAAAACCACTTTTCGCACTTGTGTTAGTGTTGAAAAAACACTTTTCGCACTTGTGTTGGTGCAGGCAACCACTTTTGCACTTGTATTAGTGTGGAAAAACCACTTTTCACACTTGTGTTAGTGTTGAAAAACCACTTTTCGCACTTGTGTTAGTGTTGAAAAACCACTTTTCGCACTTGTGTTGGTGCAGGAAACCACTTTTGCACTTGTATTAGTGTGGAAAAAACACTTTTTGCACTTGTGATAATGTTGAAAAACCACTTTTCGCACTTGTGTTAGTGTTGAAAAACCACTTTTCGTACTTGTGTTAGTGTTGAAAAACCACTTTTCGCACTTGTATTAGTGTGCAAAAACCACTTTTCGCACTTGTGTTAGTGTTGAAAAACCACTTTTCGCACTTGTGTTAGTGTTGAAAAACCACTTTTCGCACTTGTGTTTGTGTTGAAAAACCACTTTTCGCACTTGTGTTGGTGCAGGAAACCACTTTTGCACTTGTATTAGTGTGGAAAAAACACTTTTCGCACTTGTGTTTGTGTTGAAAAACCACTTTTCGCACTTGTGTTGGTGCAGGAAACCACTTTTGCACTTGTTTTAGTGTGGAAAAACCACTTTTCGCACTTGTGTTAGTGTTGAAAAACCACTTTTCGCACTTGTGTTAGTGTTGAAAAACCACTTTTCGCACTTGTATTAGTGTGGAAAAAACACTTTTCGCACTTGTGTTAGTGTTGAAAAACCACTTTTCGCACTTGTGTTCGTGTTGAAAAACCACTTTTCGCACTTGTGTTTGTGCAGGAAACCACTTTTGCACTTGTATTACTGTGGAAAAACCACTTTTCGCACTTGTGTTAGTGTTGAAAAACCACTTTTCGCACTTGTGTTAATGTTGAAAAACCACTTTTCGCACTTGTGTTGCTGCAAGAAACCACTTTTGCACTTGTATTAGTGTGGAAAAACCACTTTTTGCACTTGTGTTAGTGTTGAAAAACCACTTTTCGCACTTGTGTTAGTGTTGAAAAACCACTTTTCGCACGTGTGTTGGTGCAGGAAACCACTTTTGCACTTGTATTAGAGTGGAAAAAACACTTTTTGCACTTGTGATAGTGTTGAAAAACCACTTTTCTCACTTGTGTTAGTGTTGAAAAACCACTTTTCGCACTTGTGTTAGTGTTGAAAAACCACTTTTCGCACTTGTGTTGGTGCAGGAAACCACTTTTGCACTTGTATTAGTGTGGAAAAACCACTTTTTGCACTTGTGTTAGTGTTGAAAAACCACTTTTCGCACTTGTGTTAGTGTTGAAAAACCACTTTTCGCACTTGTGTTGGTGCAGGAAACCACTTTTGCACTTGTATTAGTGTGGAAAAACCACTTTTCGCACTTGTGTTGGTGTTGAAAAACCACTTTTCGCACTTGTGTTAGTGTTGAAAAACCACTTTTTGCACTTGTGTTGGTGCAGGAAACCACTTTTGCACTTGTATTAGTGTGGAAAAACCACTTTTTGCACTTGTGTTAGTGTTGAAAAACCACTTTTCGCACTTGTGTTAGTGTTGAAAAACCACTTTTCGCACTTGTGTTGGTGCAGGAAACCACTTTTGCACTTGCATTAGTGTGGAAAAAACACTTTTTGCACTTGTGATAGTGTTGAAAAACCACTTTTCGCACTTGTGTTAGTGTTGAAAAACCACTTTTCGCACTTGTGTTGGTGCAGGAAACCACTTTTGCACTTGTATTAGTGTGGAAAAACCACTTTTCGCAATTGTGTTAGTGTTGAAAAACCACTTTTCGCACTTGTGTTAGTGTTGAAAAACCACTTTTCGCACTTGTGTTAGTGTTGAAAAACCACTTTTCACACTTGTGTTGGTGCAGGAAACCACTTTTGCACTTGTATTAGTGTGGAAAAAACACTTTTCACACTTGTGTTTGTGTTGAAAAACCACTTTTCGCACTTGTGTTAGTGTTGAAAAACCACTTTTCGCACTTGTGTTAGTGTTGAAAAACTACTTTTCGCACTTGAGTTGGTGCAGGAAACCACTTTTGCACTTGTATTAGTGTGGAAAAACCACTTTTCGCACTTGTGTTAGTGTTGAAAAACCACTTTTCGCACTTGTGTTGGTGCAGGAAACCACTTTTGCACTTGTATTAGTGTGGAAAAAACACTTTTCGCACTTGTGTTAGTGTTGAAAAACCACTTTTCGCACTTGTATTAGTGTTGAAAAACCACTTTTCGCACTTGTGTTGGTGCAGGAAACCACTTTTGCACTTGTATTAGTGTGGAAAAAACACTTTTCGCACTTGTGTTAGTGTTGAAAAACCACTTTTCGCACTTGTGTTAGTGTTGAAAAACCACTTTTCACACTTGTGTTGGTGCAGGAAACCACTTTTGCACTTGTATTAGTGTGGAAAAACCACTTTTCGCACTTGTGTTAGTGTTGAAAAACCACTTTCTGCACTTGTGTTAGTGTTGAAAAACCACTTTTCTCACTTGTGTTGGTGCAGGAAACCACTTTTGCACTTGTATTAGTGTGGAAAAACCACTTTTCGCACTTGTGTTAGTGTTGAAAAACCACTTTTTGCACTTGTGTTAGTGTTGAAAAACCACTTTTCGCACTTGTGTTGGTGCAGGAAACCACTTTTGCACTTGTATTAGTGTGGAAAAAACACTTTTTGCACTTGTGATAGTGTTGAAAAACCACTTTTCGCACTTGTGTTAGTGTTGAAAAACCACTTTTCGCACTTGTGGTGGTGCAGGAAACCACTTTTGCACTTGTATTAGTGTGGAAAAAACACTTTTTGCACTTGTGATAATGTTGAAAAACCACTTTTCGCACTTGTGTTAGTGTTGAAAAACCACATTTCGTACTTGTGTTAGTGTTGAAAAACCACTTTTCGCACTTGTATTAGTGTGGCAAAACCACTTTTCGCAATTGTGTTAGTGTTGAAAAACCACTTTTCGCACTTGTGTTGGTGCAGGAAACCACTTTTGCACTTGTATTAGTGTGGCAAAACCACTTTTCGCACATGTGTTAGTGTTGAAAAACCACTTTTCGCACTTGTGTTAGTGTTGAAAAAACACTTTTCGCACTTGTGTTGGTGCAGGCAACCACTTTTGCACTTGTATTAGTGTGGAAAAACCACTTTTCACACTTGTGTTAGTGTTGAAAAACCACTTTTCGCACTTGTGTTAGTGTTGAAAAACCACTTTTCGCACTTGTGTTGGTGCAGGAAACCACTTTTGCACTTGTATTAGTGTGGAAAAAACACTTTTTGCACTTGTGATAATGTTGAAAAACCACTTTTCGCACTTGTGTTAGTGTTGAAAAACCACTTTTCGTACTTGTGTTAGTGTTGAAAAACCACTTTTCGCACTTGTATTAGTGTGCAAAAACCACTTTTCGCACTTGTGTTAGTGTTGAAAAACCACTTTTCGCACTTGTGTTAGTGTTGAAAAACCACTTTTCGCACTTGTGTTTGTGTTGAAAAACCACTTTTCGCACTTGTGTTGGTGCAGGAAACCACTTTTGCACTTGTATTAGTGTGGAAAAAACACTTTTCGCACTTGTGTTTGTGTTGAAAAACCACTTTTCGCACTTGTGTTGGTGCAGGAAACCACTTTTGCACTTGTTTTAGTGTGGAAAAACCACTTTTCGCACTTGTGTTAGTGTTGAAAAACCACTTTTCGCACTTGTGTTAGTGTTGAAAATCCACTTTTCGCACTTGTATTAGTGTGGAAAAAACACTTTTCGCACTTGTGTTAGTGTTGAAAAACCACTTTTCGCACTTGTGTTCGTGTTGAAAAACCACTTTTCGCACTTGTGTTTGTGCAGGAAACCACTTTTGCACTTGTATTACTGTGGAAAAACCACTTTTCGCACTTGTGTTAGTGTTGAAAAACCACTTTTCGCACTTGTGTTAATGTTGAAAAACCACTTTTCGCACTTGTGTTGCTGCAAGAAACCACTTTTGCACTTGTATTAGTGTGGAAAAACCACTTTTTGCACTTGTGTTAGTGTTGAAAAACCACTTTTCGCACTTGTGTTAGTGTTGAAAAACCACTTTTCGCACGTGTGTTGGTGCAGGAAACCACTTTTGCACTTGTATTAGAGTGGAAAAAACACTTTTTGCACTTGTGATAGTGTTGAAAAACCACTTTTCTCACTTGTGTTAGTGTTGAAAAACCACTTTTCGCACTTGTGTTAGTGTTGAAAAACCACTTTTCGCACTTGTGTTGGTGCAGGAAACCACTTTTGCACTTGTATTAGTGTGGAAAAACCACTTTTTGCACTTGTGTTAGTGTTGAAAAACCACTTTTCGCACTTGTGTTAGTGTTGAAAAACCACTTTTCGCACTTGTGTTGGTGCAGGAAACCACTTTTGCACTTGTATTAGTGTGGAAAAACCACTTTTCGCACTTGTGTTGGTGTTGAAAAACCACTTTTCGCACTTGTGTTAGTGTTGAAAAACCACTTTTTGCACTTGTGTTGGTGCAGGAAACCACTTTTGCACTTGTATTAGTGTGGAAAAACCACTTTTTGCACTTGTGTTAGTGTTGAAAAACCACTTTTCGCACTTGTGTTAGTGTTGAAAAACCACTTTTCGCACTTGTGTTGGTGCAGGAAACCACTTTTGCACTTGCATTAGTGTGGAAAAAACACTTTTTGCACTTGTGATAGTGTTGAAAAACCACTTTTCGCACTTGTGTTAGTGTTGAAAAACCACTTTTCGCACTTGTGTTGGTGCAGGAAACCACTTTTGCACTTGTATTAGTGTGGAAAAACCACTTTTCGCAATTGTGTTAGTGTTGAAAAACCACTTTTCGCACTTGTGTTAGTGTTGAAAAACCACTTTTCGCACTTGTGTTAGTGTTGAAAAACCACTTTTCGCACTTGTGTTGGTGCAGGAAACCACTTTTGCACTTGTATTAGTGTGGAAAAAACACTTTTCACACTTGTGTTTGTGTTGAAAAACCACTTTTCGCACTTGTGTTAGTGTTGAAAAACCACTTTTCGCACTTGTGTTAGTGTTGAAAAACTACTTTTCGCACTTGAGTTGGTGCAGGAAACCACTTTTGCACTTGTATTAGTGTGGAAAAACCACTTTTCGCACTTGTGTTAGTGTTGAAAAACCACTTTTCGCACTTGTGTTGGTGCAGGAAACCACTTTTGCACTTGTATTAGTGTGGAAAAAACACTTTTCGCACTTGTGTTAGTGTTGAAAAACCACTTTTCGCACTTGTATTAGTGTTGAAAAACCACTTTTCGCACTTGTGTTGGTGCAGGAAACCACTTTTGCACTTGTATTAGTGTGGAAAAAACACTTTTCGCACTTGTGTTAGTGTTGAAAAACCACTTTTCGCACTTGTGTTAGTGTTGAAAAACCACTTTTCACACTTGTGTTGGTGCAGGA
Organism: Myxine glutinosa; assembly: GCF_964187855.1. Classification (NCBI taxonomy): domain Eukaryota; kingdom Metazoa; phylum Chordata; class Myxini; order Myxiniformes; family Myxinidae; genus Myxine; species Myxine glutinosa. Next base: position 11,904 of record NW_027617327.1, read on the forward strand.
AACCACTTTTGCACTTGTATTAGTGTGGAAAAACCACTTTTCGCACTTGTGTTAGTGTTGAAAAACCACTTTCTGCACTTGTGTTAGTGTTGAAAAACCACTTTTCTCACTTGTGTTGGTGCAGGAAACCACTTTTGCACTTGTATTAGTGTGGAAAAACCACTTTTCGCACTTGTGTTAGTGTTGAAAAACCACTTTTTGCACTTGTGTTAGTGTTGAAAAACCACTTTTCGCACTTGTGTTGGTGCAGGAAACCACTTTTGCACTTGTATTAGTGTGGAAAAAACACTTTTTGCACTTGTGATAGTGTTGAAAAACCACTTTTCGCACTTGTGTTAGTGTTGAAAAACCACTTTTCGCACTTGTGTTAGTGTTGAAAAACCACCTTTCGCACTTGTGTTGGTGCAGGAAACCACTTTTGCACTTGTATTAGTGTGGAAAAAACACTTTTCACACTTGTGTTAGTGTTGAAAAACCACTTTTCGCACTTGTGTTAGTGTTGGAAAACCACTTTTCGCACTTGTGTTAGTGTTGAAAAACCACTTTTCGCACTTGTTTTGGTGCAGGAAACCACTTTTGCACTTGTATTAGTGTGGAAAAACCACTTTTCGCACTTGTGTTAGTGTTGAAAAACCACTTTTCGCACCTGTGTTAGTGTTGAAAAACCACTTTTCGCACTTGTGTTGGTGCAGTAAACCACTTTTGCACTTGTATTAGTGTGGAAAAAACACTTTTTGCACTTGTGATAGTGTTGAAAAACCACTTTTCGCACATGTGTTAGTGTTGAAAAACCACTTTTCGCACTTGTGTTGGTGCAGGAAACCACTTTTGCACTTGTATTAGTGTGGAATAACCACTTTTCGCACTTGTGTTAGTGTTGAAAAACCACTTTTCGCACTTGTGTTAGTGTTGAAAAACCACTTTTCGCACTTGTGTTAGTGTTGAAAAACCACTTTTCGCACTTGTGTTGGTGCAGGAAACCACTTTTGCACTTGTATTAGTGTGGAAAAACCACTTTTCGCACTTGTGTTAGTGTTGAAAAACCACTTTTCGCACTTGTGTTAGTGTTGAAAAACCACTTTTTGCACTTGTGTTAGTGTTGAAAAACCACTTTTCGCACTTGTGTTAGTGTTGAAAAACCACTTTTCGCACTTTTGTTCGTGTTGAAAAACCACTTTTCGCACTTGTGTTAGTGTTGAAAAACCACTTTTCGCACTTGTGTTGGTGCAGGCAACCACTTTTGCACTTGTATTAGTGTGGAAAAACCACTTTTCACACTTGTGTTAGTGTTGAAAAACCACTTTTCGCACTTGTGTTAGTGTTGAAAAACCACTTTTCGCACTTGTGTTGGTGCAGGAAACCACTTTTGCACTTGTATTAGTGTGGAAAAAACACTTTTTGCACTTGTGATAATGTTGAAAAACCACTTTTCGCACTTGTGTTAGTGTTGAAAAACCACTTTTCGTACTTGTGTTAGTGTTGAAAAACCACTTTTCGCACTTGTATTAGTGTGCAAAAACCACTTTTCGCACTTGTGTTAGTGTTGAAAAACCACTTTTCGCACTTGTGTTAGTGTTGAAAAACCACTTTTCGCACTTGTGTTTGTGTTGAAAAACCACTTTTCGCACTTGTGTTGGTGCAGGAAACCACTTTTGCACTTGTATTAGTGTGGAAAAAACACTTTTCGCACTTGTGTTTGTGTTGAAAAACCACTTTTCGCACTTGTGTTGGTGCAGGAAACCACTTTTGCACTTGTTTTAGTGTGGAAAAACCACTTTTCGCACTTGTGTTAGTGTTGAAAAACCACTTTTCGCACTTGTGTTAGTGTTGAAAAACCACTTTTCGCACTTGTATTAGTGTGGAAAAAACACTTTTCGCACTTGTGTTAGTGTTGAAAAACCACTTTTCGCACTTGTGTTCGTGTTGAAAAACCACTTTTCGCACTTGTGTTTTTGCAGGAAACCACTTTTGCACTTGTATTACTGTGGAAAAACCACTTTTCGCACTTGTGTTAGTGTTGAAAAACCACTTTTCGCACTTGTGTTAATGTTGAAAAACCACTTTTCGCACTTGTGTTGGTGCAAGAAACCACTTTTGCACTTGTATTAGTGTGGAAAAACCACTTTTCGCACTTGTGTTAGTGTTGAAAAACCACTTTTCGCACGTGTGTTGGTGCAGGAAACCACTTTTGCACTTGTATTAGAGTGGAAAAAACACTTTTTGCACTTGTGATAGTGTTGAAAAACCACTTTTCTCACTTGTGTTAGTGTTGAAAAACCACTTTTCGCACTTGTGTTAGTGTTGAAAAACCACTTTTCGCACTTGTGTTGGTGCAGGAAACCACTTTTGCACTTGTATTAGTGTGGAAAAACCACTTTTTGCACTTGTGTTAGTGTTGAAAAACCACTTTTCGCACTTGTGTTAGTGTTGAAAAACCACTTTTCGCACTTGTGTTGGTGCAGGAAACCACTTTTGCACTTGTATTAGTGTGGAAAAACCACTTTTCGCACTTGTGTTGGTGTTGAAAAACCACTTTTCGCACTTGTGTTAGTGTTGAAAAACCACTTTTTGCACTTGTGTTGGTGCAGGAAACCACTTTTGCACTTGTATTAGTGTGGAAAAACCACTTTTTGCACTTGTGTTAGTGTTGAAAAACCACTTTTCGCACTTGTGTTAGTGTTGAAAAACCACTTTTCGCACTTGTGTTGGTGCAGGAAACCACTTTTGCACTTGCATTAGTGTGGAAAAAACACTTTTTGCACTTGTGATAGTGTTGAAAAACCACTTTTCGCACTTGTGTTAGTGTTGAAAAACCACTTTTCACACTTGTGTTGGTGCAGGAAACCACTTTTGCACTTGTATTAGTGTGGAAAAACCACTTTTCGCAATTGTGTTAGTGTTGAAAAACCACTTTTCGCACTTGTGTTAGTGTTGAAAAACCACTTTTCGCACTTGTGTTAGTGTTGAAAAACCACTTTTCGCACTTGTGTTGGTGCAGGAAACCACGTTTGCACTTGTACTAGTGTGGAAAAAACACTTTTCACACTTGTGTTTGTGTTGAAAAACCACTTTTCGCACTTGTGTTAGTGTTGAAAAACCACTTTTTGCACTTGTGTTAGTGTTGAAAAACTACTTTTCGCACTTGAGTTGGTGCAGGAAACCACTTTTGCACTTGTATTAGTGTGGAAAAACCACTTTTCGCACTTGTGTTAGTGTTGAAAAACCACTTTTAGCACTTGTGTTAGTGTTGAAAAACCACTTTTCGCACTTGTGTTGGTGCAGGAAACCACTTTTGCACTTGTATTAGTGTGGAAAAAACACTTTTCGCACTTGTGTTAGTGTTGAAAAACCACTTTTCGCACTTGTATTAGTGTTGAAAAACCACTTTTCGCACTTGTGTTGGTGCAGGAAACCACTTTTGCACTTGTATTAGTGTGGAAAAAACACTTTTCGCACTTGTGTTAGTGTTGAAAAACCACTTTTCGCACTTGTGTTAGTGTTGAAAAACCACTTTTCACACTTGTGTTGGTGCAGGAAACCACTTTTGCACTTGTATTAGTGTGGAAAAACCACTTTTCGCACTTGTGTTAGTGTTGAAAAACCACTTTCTGCACTTGTGTTAGTGTTGAAAAACCACTTTTCACACTTGTGTTGGTGCAGGAAACCACTTTTGCACTTGTATTAGTGTGGAAAAACCACTTTTCGCACTTGTGTTAGTGTTGAAAAACCACTTTTTGCACTTGTGTTAGTGTTGAAAAACCACTTTTCGCACTTGTGTTGGTGCAGGAAACCACTTTTGCACTTGTATTAGTGTGTAAAAAACACTTTTTGCACTTGTGATAGTGTTGAAAAACCACTTTTCGCACTTGTGTTAGTGTTGAAAAACCACTTTTCGCACTTGTGTTAGTGTTGAAAAACCACCTTTCGCACTTGTGTTGGTGCAGGAAACCACTTTTGCACTTGTATTAGTGTGGAAAAAACACTTTTCACACTTGTGTTAGTGTTGAAAAACCACTTTTCGCACTTGTGTTAGTGTTGGAAAACCACTTTTCGCACTTGTGTTAGTGTTGAAAAACCACTTTTCGCACTTGTTTTGGTGCAGGAAACCACTTTTGCACTTGTATTAGTGTGGAAAAACCACTTTTCGCACTTGTGTTAGTGTTGAAAAACCACTTTTCGCACCTGTGTTAGTGTTGAAAAACCACTTTTCGCACTTGTGTTGGTGCAGGAAACCACTTTTGCACTTGTATTAGTGTGGAAAAAACAATTTTTGCACTTGTGATAGTGTTGAAAAACCACTTTTCGCACGTGTGTTAGTGTTGAAAAACCACTTTTCGCACTTGTGTTAGTGTTGAAAAACCACTTTTCGCACTTGTGTTGGTGTAGGAAACCACTTTTGCACTTGTATTAGTGTGGCAAAACCACTTTTCGCAATTGTGTTAGTGTTGAAAAACCACTTTTCGCACTTTTGTTGGTGCAGGAAACCACGTTTGCACTTGTATTAGTGTGGCAAAACCACTTTTCGCACATGTGTTAGTGTTGAAAAACCACTTTTCGCACTTGTGTTAGTGTTGAAAAACCACTTTGCGCACTTGTGTTGGTGCAGGCAACCACTTTTGCACTTGTATTAGTGTGGAAAAACCACTTTTCACACTTGTGTTAGTGTTGAAAAACCACTTTTCGCACTTGTGTTAGTGTTGAAAAACCACTTTTCGCACTTGTGGTGGTGCAGGAAACCACTTTTGCACTTGTATTAGTGTGGAAAAAACACTTTTTGCACTTGTGATAATGTTGAAAAACCACTTTTCGCACTTGTGTTAGTGTTGAAAAACCACTTTTCGTACTTGTGTTAGTGTTGAAAAACCACTTTTCGCACTTGTATTAGTGTGGCAAAACCACTTTTCGCAATTGTGTTAGTGTTGAAAAACCACTTTTCGCACTTGTGTTGGTGCAGGAAACCACTTTTGCACTTGTATTAGTGTGGCAAAACCACTTTTCGCACATGTGTTAGTGTTGAAAAACCACTTTTCGCACTTGTGTTAGTGTTGAAAAAACACTTTTCGCACTTCTGTTGGTGCAGGCAACCACTTTTGCACTTGTATTAGTGTGGAAAAACCACTTTTCACACTTGTGTTAGTGTTGAAAAACCACTTTTCGCACTTGTGTTAGTGTTGAAAAACCACTTTTCGCACTTGTGTTGGTGCAGGAAACCACTTTTGCACTTGTATTAGTGTGGAAAAAACACTTTTTGCACTTGTGATAATGTTGAAAAACCACTTTTCGCACTTGTGTTAGTGTTGAAAAAACACTTTTCGTACTTGTGTTAGTGTTGAAAAACCACTTTTCGCACTTGTATTAGTGTGGCAAAACCACTTTTCGCAATTGTGTTAGTGTTGAAAAACCACTTTTCGAACTTGTGTTGGTGCAGGAAACCACTTTTGCACTTGTATTAGTGTGGCAAAACCACTTTTCGCACATGTGTTAGTGTTGAAAAACCACTTTTCGCACTTGTGTTAGTGTTGAAAAAACACTTTTCGCACTTGTGTTGGTGCAGGCAACCACTTTTGCACTTGTATTAGTGTGGAAAAACCACTTTTCACACTTGTGTTAGTGTTGAAAAACCACTTTTCGCACTTGTGTTAGTGTTGAAAAACCACTTTTCGCACTTGTGTTGGTGCAGGAAACCACTTTTGCACTTGTATTAGTGTGGAAAAAACACTTTTTGCACTTGTGATAATGTTGAAAAACCACTTTTCGCACTTGTGTTAGTGTTGAAAAACCACTTTTCGTACTTGTGTTAGTGTTGAAAAACCACTTTTCTCGCACTTGTATTAGTGTGCAAAAACCACTTTTCGCACTTGTGTTAGTGTTGAAAAACCACTTTTGCACTTGTATTAGTGTGGAAAAAACACTTTTCGCACTTGTGTTTGTGTTGAAAAACCACTTTTCGCACTTGTGTTGGTGCAGGGAAACCACTTTTGCACTTGTTTTAGTGTGGAAAAACCACTTTTCGCACTTGTGTTAGTGTTGAAAAACCACTTTTCGCACTTGTGTTAGTGTTGAAAAACCACTTTTCGCACTTGTATTAGTGTGGAAAAAACACTTTTCGCACTTGTGTTAGTGTTGAAAAACCACTTTTCGCACTTGTGTTCGTGTTGAAAAACCACTTTTCGCACTTGTGTTTGTGCAGGAAACAACTTTTGCACTTGTATTACTGTGGAAAAAACCACTTTTCGCACTTGTGTTAGTGTTGAAAAACCACTTTTCGCACTTGTGTTAATGTTGAAAAACCACTTTTCGCACTTGTGTTGGTGCAAGAAACCACTTTTGCACTTGTATTAGTGTGGAAAAACCACTTTTTGCACTTGTATTAGTGTTGAAAAACCACTTTTCGCACTTGTGTTAGTGTTGAAAAACCACTTTTCGCACGTGTGTTGGTGCAGGAAACCACTTTTGCACTTGTATTAGAGTGGAAAAAACACTTTTTGCACTTGTGATAGTGTTGAAAAACCACTTTCTCACTTGTGTTAGTGTTGAAAAACCACTTTTCGCACTTGTGTTAGTGTTGAAAAACCACTTTTCGCACTTGTGTTGGTGCAGGAAACCACTTTTGCACTTGTATTAGTGTGGAAAACCACTTTTTGCACTTGTGTTAGTGTTGAAAAACCACTTTTCGCACTTGTGTTAGTGTTGAAAACCACTTTTCGCACTTGTGTTGGTGCAGGAAACCACATTTGCACTTGTATTAGTGTGGAAAAACCACTTTTCGCACTTGTGTTGGTGTTGAAAAACCACTTTTCGCACTTGTGTTAGTGTTGAAAAACCACTTTTTGCACTTGTGTTGGTGCAGGAAACCACTTTTGCACTTGTATTGGTGTGGAAAAACCACTTTTTGCACTTGTGTTAGTGTTGAAAAACCACTTTTCGCACTTGTGTTAGTGTTGAAAAACCACTTTTCGCACTTGTGTTGGTGCATGAAAACACTTTTGCACTTGCATTAGTGTGGAAAAAACACTTTTTGCACTTGTGATAGTGTTGAAAACCACTTTTCGCACTTGTGTTAGTGTTGAAAAACCACTTTTCGCACTTGTGTTGGTGCAGGAAACCACTTTTGCACTTGTATTAGTGTGGAAAAACCACTTTTCGCAATTGTGTTAGTGTTGAAAAACCACTTTTCGCACTTGTGTTAGTGTTGAAAAACCACTTTTCGCACTTGTGTTAGTGTTGAAAAACCACTTTTCGCACTTGTGTTGGTGCAGGAAACCACTTTTTGCACTTGTATTAGTGTGGAAAAAACACTTTTCACACTTGTGTTTGTGTTGAAAACCACTTTTCGCACTTGTGTTAGTGTTGAAAAACCACTTTTCGCACTTGTGTTAGTGTTGAAAAACTACTTTTCGCACTTGAGTTGGTGCAGGAAACCACTTTTGCACTTGTATTAGTGTGGAAAAACCACTTTTCGCACTTGTGTTAGTGTTGAAAAACCACTTTTCGCACTTGTGTTAGTGTTGAAAAACCACTTTTCGCACTTGTGTTGGTGCAGGAAACCACTTTTGCACTTGTATTAGTGTGGAAAAAACACTTTTTGCACTTGTGATAGTGTTGAAAAACCACTTTTCGCACTTGTGTTAGTGTTGAAAAACCACTTTTCGCACTTGTGTTAGTGTTGAAAAACCACCTTTCGCACTTGTGTTGGTGCAGGAAACCACTTTTGCACTTGTATTAGTGTGGAAAAAACACTTTTCACACTTGTGTTAGTGTTGAAAAACCACTTTTCGCACTTGTGTTAGTGTTGGAAAACCACTTTTCGCACTTGTGTTAGTGTTGAAAAACCACTTTTCGCACTTGTTTTGGTGCAGGAAACCACTTTTGCACTTGTATTAGTGTGGAAAAACCACTTTTCGCACTTGTGTTAGTGTTGAAAAACCACTTTTCGCACCTGTGTTAGTGTTGAAAAACCACTTTTCGCACTTGTGTTGGTGCAGGAAACCACTTTTGCACTTGTATTAGTGTGGAAAAAACACTTTTTGCACTTGTGATAGTGTTGAAAACCACTTTTCGCACGTGTGTTAGTGTTGAAAAACCACTTTTCGCACTTGTGTTAGTGTTGAAAAACCACTTTTCGCACTTGTGTTGGTGCAGGAAACCACTTTTGCACTTGTATTAGTGTGGAAAAACCACTTTTTGCACTTGTGTTAGTGTTGAAAACCACTTTTCGCACTTGTGTTAGTGTTGAAAAACCACTTTTCGCACTTGTGTTGGTGCAGGAAACCACTTTTGCACTTGTATTAGTGTGGAAAAACACTTTTCGCACTTGTGTTGGTGTTGAAAAACCACTTTTCGCACTTGTGTTAGTGTTGAAAAACACTTTTTGCACTTGTGTTGGTGCAGGAAACCACTTTTGCACTTGTATTAGTGTGGAAAAAACCACTTTTTGCACTTGTGTTAGTGTTGAAAAACCACTTTTCGCACTTGTGTTAGTGTTGAAAAACCACTTTTCGCACTTGTGTTGGTGCAGGAAACCACTTTTGCACTTGTATTAGTGTGGAAAAACCACTTTTCGCACTTGTGTTAGTGTTGAAAAACCACTTTTCGCACTTGTGTTAGTGTTGAAAAACCACTTTTCGCACTTGTGTTGGCACAGGAAACCACTTTTGCACTTGTATTAGTGTGGAAAAACCACTTTTCGCACTTGTGTTAGTGTTGAAAAACCACTTTTCGCACTTGTGTTAGTGTTGAAAAACCACTTTTCACACTTGTGTTGGTGCAGGAAACCACTTTTGCACTTGTATTAGTGTGGAAAAACCACTTTTCGCACTTGTGTTAGTGTTGGAAAACCACTTTTCGCACTTGTGTTAGTGTTGAAAAACCACTTTTCGCACTTGTGTTGGTGTAGGAAACCACTTTTGCACTTGTATTAGTGTGGCAAAACCACTTTTCGCAATTGTGTTAGTGTTGAAAAACCACTTTTCGCACTTTTGTTGGTGCAGGAAACCACGTTTGCACTTGTATTAGTGTGGCAAAACCACTTTTCGCACATGTGTTAGTGTTGAAAAACCACTTTTCGCACTTGTGTTAGTGTTGAAAAACCACTTTGCGCACTTGTGTTGGTGCAGGCAACCACTTTTGCACTTGTATTAGTGTGGAAAAACCACTTTTCACACTTGTGTTAGTGTTGAAAAACCACTTTTCGCACTTGTGTTAGTGTTGAAAAACCACTTTTCGCACTTGTGGTGGTGCAGGAAACCACTTTTGCACTTGTATTAGTGTGGAAAAAACACTTTTTTGCACTTGTGATAATGTTGAAAAAACCACTTTTCGCACTTGTGTTAGTGTTGAAAAACCACTTTTCGTACTTGTGTTAGTGTTGAAAAACCACTTTTCGCACTTGTATTAGTGTGGCAAAACCACTTTTCGCAATTGTGTTAGTGTTGAAAAAACCACTTTTCGCACTTGTGTTGGTGCAGGAAACCACTTTTGCACTTGTATTAGTGTGGCAAAACCACTTTTCGCACATGTGTTAGTGTTGAAAAACCACTTTTCGCACTTGTGTTAGTGTTGAAAAAACACTTTTCGCACTTCTGTTGGTGCAGGCAACCACTTTTGCACTTGTATTAGTGTGGAAAAACCACTTTTCACACTTGTGTTAGTGTTGAAAACCACTTTTCGCACTTGTGTTAGTGTTGAAAAACCACTTTTCGCACTTGTGTTGGTGCAGGAAACCACTTTTGCACTTGTATTAGTGTGGAAAAAACACTTTTTGCACTTGTGATAATGTTGAAAAACCACTTTTCGCACTTGTGTTAGTGTTGAAAAAACACTTTTCGTACTTGTGTTAGTGTTGAAAAACCACTTTTCGCACTTGTATTAGTGTGGCAAAACCACTTTTCGCAATTGTGTTAGTGTTGAAAAACCACTTTTCGAACTTGTGTTGGTGCAGGAAACCACTTTTGCACTTGTATTAGTGTGGCAAAACCACTTTTCGCACATGTGTTAGTGTTGAAAAACCACTTTTCGCACTTGTGTTAGTGTTGAAAAAACACTTTTCGCACTTGTGTTGGTGCAGGCAACCACTTTTGCACTTGTATTAGTGTGGAAAAACCACTTTTCACACTTGTGTTAGTGTTGAAAAACCACTTTTCGCACTTGTGTTAGTGTTGAAAAACCACTTTTCGCACTTGTGTTGGTGCAGGAAACCACTTTTGCACTTGTATTAGTGTGGAAAAAACACTTTTTGCACTTGTGATAATGTTGAAAAACCACTTTTCGCACTTGTGTTAGTGTTGAAAAACCACTTTTCGTACTTGTGTTAGTGTTGAAAAACCACTTTTCGCACTTGTATTAGTGTGCAAAAACCACTTTTCGCACTTGTGTTAGTGTTGAAAAACCACTTTTGCACTTGTATTAGTGTGGAAAAAACACTTTTCGCACTTGTGTTTGTGTTGAAAAACCACTTTTCGCACTTGTGTTGGTGCAGGAAACCACTTTTGCACTTGTTTTAGTGTGGAAAAACCACTTTTCGCACTTGTGTTAGTGTTGAAAAACCACTTTTCGCACTTGTGTTAGTGTTGAAAAACCACTTTTCGCACTTGTATTAGTGTGGAAAAAACACTTTTCGCACTTGTGTTAGTGTTGAAAAACCACTTTTCGCACTTGTGTTCGTGTTGAAAAACCACTTTTCGCACTTGTGTTTGTGCAGGAAACAACTTTTGCACTTGTATTACTGTGGAAAAACCACTTTTCGCACTTGTGTTAGTGTTGAAAAACCACTTTTCGCACTTGTGTTAATGTTGAAAAACCACTTTTCGCACTTGTGTTGGTGCAAGAAACCACTTTTGCACTTGTATTAGTGTGGAAAAACCACTTTTTGCACTTGTATTAGTGTTGAAAAACCACTTTTCGCACTTGTGTTAGTGTTGAAAAACCACTTTTCGCACGTGTGTTGGTGCAGGAAACCACTTTTGCACTTGTATTAGAGTGGAAAAAACACTTTTTGCACTTGTGATAGTGTTGAAAAACCACTTTTCTCACTTGTGTTGGTGTTGAAAAACCACTTTTCGCACTTGTGTTAGTGTTGAAAAACCACTTTTCGCACTTGTGTTGGTGCAGGAAACCACTTTTGCACTTGTATTAGTGTGGAAAAACCACTTTTTGCACTTGTGTTAGTGTTGAAAAACCACTTTTCGCACTTGTGTTAGTGTTGAAAAACCACTTTTCGCACTTGTGTTGGTGCAGGAAACCACATTTGCACTTGTATTAGTGTGGAAAAACCACTTTTCGCACTTGTGTTGGTGTTGAAAAACCACTTTTCGCACTTGTGTTAGTGTTGAAAAACCACTTTTTGCACTTGTGTTGGTGCAGGAAACCACTTTTGCACTTGTATTGGTGTGGAAAAACCACTTTTTGCACTTGTGTTAGTGTTGAAAAACCACTTTTCGCACTTGTGTTAGTGTTGAAAAACCACTTTTCGCACTTGTGTTGGTGCATGAAAACACTTTTGCACTTGCATTAGTGTGGAAAAAACACTTTTTGCACTTGTGATAGTGTTGAAAAACCACTTTTCGCACTTGTGTTAGTGTTGAAAAACCACTTTTCGCACTTGTGTTGGTGCAGGAAACCACTTTTGCACTTGTATTAGTGTGGAAAAACCACTTTTCGCAATTGTGTTAGTGTTGAAAAACCACTTTTCGCACTTGTGTTAGTGTTGAAAAACCACTTTTCGCACTTGTGTTAGTGTTGAAAAACCACTTTTCGCACTTGTGTTGGTGCAGGAAACCACTTTTGCACTTGTATTAGTGTGGAAAAAACACTTTTCACACTTGTGTTTGTGTTGAAAAACCACTTTTCGCACTTGTGTTAGTGTTGAAAAACCACTTTTCGCACTTGTGTTAGTGTTGAAAAACTACTTTTCGCACTTGAGTTGGTGCAGGAAACCACTTTTGCACTTGTATTAGTGTGGAAAAACCACTTTTCGCACTTGTGTTAGTGTTGAAAAACCACTTTTCGCACTTGTGTTAGTGTTGAAAAACCACTTTTCGCACTTGTGTTGGTGCAGGAAACCACTTTTGCACTTGTATTAGTGTGGAAAAAACACTTTTCGCACTTGTGTTAGTGTTGAAAAACCACTTTTCGCACTTGTATTAGTGTTGAAAAACCACTTTTCGCACTTGTGTTGGTGCAGGAAACCACTTTTGCACTTGTATTAGTGTGGAAAAAACACTTTTCGCACTTGTGTTAGTGTTGAAAAACCACTTTTCGCACTTGTGTTAGTGTTGAAAAACCACTTTTCACACTTGTGTTGGTGCAGGAAACCACTTTTGCACTTGTATTAGTGTGGAAAAACCACTTTTCGCACTTGTGTTAGTGTTGAAAAACCACTTTCTGCACTTGTGTTAGTGTTGAAAAACCACTTTTCACACTTGTGTTGGTGCAGGAAACCACTTTTGCACTTGTATTAGTGTGGAAAAAACACTTTTCACACTTGTGTTTGTGTTGAAAAACCACTTTTCGCACTTGTGTTAGTGTTGAAAAACCACTTTTCGTACTTGTGTTAGTGTTGAAAAACCACTTTTCGCACTTGTATTAGTGTGGCAAAACCACTTTTCGCAATTGTGTTAGTGTTGAAAAACCACTTTTCGCACTTGTGTTGGTGCAGGAAACCACTTTTGCACTTGTATTAGTGTGGCAAAACCACTTTTCGCACATGTGTTAGTGTTGAAAAACCACTTTTCGCACTTGTGTTAGTGTTGAAAAAACACTTTTCGCACTTGTGTTGGTGCAGGCAACCACTTTTGCACTTGTATTAGTGTGGAAAAACCACTTTTCACACTTGTGTTAGTGTTGAAAAACCACTTTTCGCACTTGTGTTAGTGTTGAAAAACCACTTTTCGCACTTGTGTTGGTGCAGGAAACCACTTTTGCACTTGTATTAGTGTGGAAAAAACACTTTTTGCACTTGTGATAATGTTGAAAAACCACGTTTCGCACTTGTGTTAGTGTTGAAAAACCACTTTTCGTACTTGTGTTAGTGTTGAAAAACCACTTTTCGCACTTGTATTAGTGTGCAAAAACCACTTTTCGCACTTGTGTTAGTGTTGAAAAACCACTTTTCGCACTTGTGTTGGTGTAGGAAACCACTTTTGCACTTGTATTAGTGTGGCAAAACCACTTTTCGCAATTGTGTTAGTGTTGAAAAACCACTTTTCGCACTTGTGTTGGTGCAGGAAACCACGTTTGCACTTGTATTAGTGTGGCAAAACCACTTTCGCACATGTGTTAGTGTTGAAAAACCACTTTTCGCACTTGTGTTAGTGTTGAAAAACCACTTTGTGCACTTGTGTTGGTGCAGGCAACCACTTTTGCTCTTGTATTAGTGTGGAAAAACCACTTTTCACACTTGTGTTAGTGTTGAAAAACCACTTTTCGCACTTGTGTTAGTGTTGAAAAACCACTTTTCGCACTTGTGGTGGTGCAGGAAACCACTTTTGCACTTGTATTAGTGTGGAAAAAACACTTTTTGCACTTGTGATAATGTTGAAAAACCACTTTTCGCACTTGTGTTAGTGTTGAAAAACCACTTTTCGTACTTGTGTTAGTGTTGAAAAACCACTTTTCGCACTTGTATTAGTGTGGCAAAACCACTTTTTGCAATTGTGTTAGTGTTGAAAAACCACTTTTCGCACTTGTGTTGGTGCAGGAAACCACTTTTGCACTTGTATTAGTGTGGCAAAACCACTTTTCGCACATGTGTTAGTGTTGAAAAACAACTTTTCGCACTTGTGTTAGTGTTGAAAAAACACTTTTCGCACTTGTGTTGGTGCAGGCAACCACTTTTGCACTTGTATTAGTGTGGAAAAACCACTTTTCACACTTGTGTTAGTGTTGAAAAACCACTTTTCGCACTTGTGTTAGTGTTGAAAAACCACTTTTCACACTTGTGTTGGTGCAGGAAACCACTTTTGCACTTGTATTAGTGTGGAAAAAACACTTTTTGCACTTGTGATAATGTTGAAAAACCACTTTTCGCACTTGTGTTAGTGTTGAAAAACCACTTTTCGTACTTGTGTTAGTGTTGAAAAACCACTTTTCGCACTTGTATTAGTGTGCAAAAACCACTTTTCGCACTTGTGTTAGTGTTGAAAAACCACTTTTCGCACTTGTGTTAGTGTTGAAAAACCACTTTTCGCACTTGTGTTTGTGTTGAAAAACCACTTTTCGCACTTGTGTTGGTGCAGGAAACCACTTTTGCACTTGTATTAGTGTGGAAAAAACACTTTTCGCACTTGTGTTTGTGTTGAAAAACCACTTTTCGCACTTGTGTTGGTGCAGGAAACCACTTTTGCACTTGTTTTAGTGTGGAAAAACCACTTTTCGCACTTGTGTTAGTGTTGAAAAACCACTTTTCGCACTTGTGTTAGTGTTGAAAAACCACTTTTCGCACTTGTATTAGTGTGGAAAAAACACTTTTCGCACTTGTGTTAGTGTTGAAAAACCACTTTTCGCACTTGTGTTCGTGTTGAAAAACCACTTTTCGCACTTGTGTTTGTGCAGGAAACCACTTTTGCACTTGTATTACTGTGGAAAAACCACTTTTCGCACTTGTGTTAGTGTTGAAAAACCACTTTTCGCACTTGTGTTAATGTTGAAAAACCACTTTTCGCACTTGTGTTGGTGCAAGAAACCACTTTTGCACTTGTATTAGTGTGGAAAAACCACTTTTTGCACTTGTGTTAGTGTTGAAAAACCACTTTTCGCACTTGTGTTAGTGTTGAAAAACCACTTTTCGCACGTGTGTTGGTGCAGGAAACCACTTTTGCACTTGTATTAGAGTGGAAAAAACACTTTTTGCACTTGTGATAGTGTTGAAAAACCACTTTTCTCACTTGTGTTAGTGTTGAAAAACCACTTTTCGCACTTGTGTTAGTGTTGAAAAACCACTTTTCGCACTTGTGTTGGTGCAGGAAACCACTTTTGCACTTGTATTAGTGTGGAAAAACCACTTTTTGCACTTGTATTAGTGTTGAAAAACCACTTTTCGCACTTGTGTTAGTGTTGAAAAACCACTTTTCGCACTTGTGTTGGTGTAGGAAACCACTTTTGCACTTGTATTAGTGTGGCAAAACCACTTTTCGCAATTGTGTTAGTGTTGAAAAACCACTTTTCGCACTTGTGTTGGTGCAGGAAACCACGTTTGCACTTGTATTAGTGTGGCAAAACCACTTTTCGCACATGTGTTAGTGTTGAAAAACCACTTTCCGTACTTGTGTTAGTGTTGAAAAACCACTTTGCGCACTTGTGTTGGTGCAGGCAACCACTTTTGCACTTGTATTAGTGTGGAAAAACCACTTTTCACACTTGTGTTAGTGTTGAAAAACCACTTTTCGCACTTGTGTTAGTGTTGAAAAACCACTTTTCGCACTTGTGGTGGTGCAGGAAACCACTTTTGCACTTGTATTAGTGTGGAAAAAACACTTTTTGCACTTGTGATAATGTTGAAAAACCACTTTTCGCACTTGTGTTAGTGTTGAAAAACCACTTTTCGTACTTGTGTTAGTGTTGAAAAACCACTTTTCGCACTTGTATTAGTGTGGCAAAACCACTTTTCGCAATTGTGTTAGTGTTGAAAAACCACTTTTCGCACTTGTGTTGGTGCAGGAAACCACTTTTGCACTTGTATTAGTGTGGCAAAACCACTTTTCGCACATGTGTTAGTGTTGAAAAACCACTTTTCGCACTTGTGTTAGTGTTGAAAAAACACTTTTCGCACTTGTGTTGGTGCAGGCAACCACTTTTGCACTTGTATTAGTGTGGAAAAACCACTTTTCACACTTGTGTTAGTGTTGAAAAACCACTTTTCGCACTTGTGTTAGTGTTGAAAAACCACTTTTCGCACTTGTGTTGGTGCAGGAAACCACTTTTGCACTTCTATTAGTGTGGAAAAAACACTTTTTGCACTTGTGATAATGTTGAAAAACCACTTTTCGCACTTGTGTTAGTGTTGAAAAACCACTTTTCGTACTTGTGTTAGTGTTGAAAAACCACTTTTCGCACTTGTATTAGTGTGCAAAAACCACTTTTCGCACTTGTGTTAGTGTTGAAAAACCACTTTTCGCACTTGTGTTAGTGTTGAAAAACCACTTTTCGCACTTGTGTTTGTGTTGAAAAACCACTTTTCGCACTTGTGTTGGTGCAGGAAACCACTTTTGCACTTGTATTAGTGTGGAAAAAACACTTTTCGCACTTGTGTTTGTGTTGAAAAACCACTTTTCGCACTTGTGTTGGTGCAGGAAACCACTTTTGCACTTGTTTTAGTGTGGAAAAACCACTTTTCGCACTTGTGTTAGTGTTGAAAAACCACTTTTCGCACTTGTGTTAGTGTTGAAAAACCACTTTTCGCACTTGTATTAGTGTGGAAAAAACACTTTTCGCACTTGTGTTAGTGTTGAAAAACCACTTTTCGCACTTGTGTTCGTGTTGAAAAACCACTTTTCGCACTTGTGTTTGTGCAGGAAACCACTTTTGCACTTGTATTACTGTGGAAAAACCACTTTTCGCACTTGTGTTAGTGTTGAAAAACCACTTTTCGCACTTGTGTTAATGTTGAAAAACCACTTTTCGCACTTGTGTTGGTGCAAGAAACCACTTTTGCACTTGTATTAGTGTGGAAAAACCACTTTTTGCACTTGTGTTAGTGTTGAAAAACCACTTTTCGCAATTGTGTTAGTGTTGAAAAACCACTTTTCGCACATGTGTTGGTGCAGGAAACCACTTTTGCACTTGTATTAGAGTGGAAAAAACACTTTTTGCACTTGTGATAGTGTTGAAAAACCACTTTTCTCACTTGTGTTAGTGTTGAAAAACCACTTTTCGCACTTGTGTTAGTGTTGAAAAACCACTTTTCGCACTTGTGTTGGTGCAGGAAACCACTTTTGCACTTGTATTAGTGTGGAAAAACCACTTTTTGCACTTGTGTTAGTGTTGAAAAACCACTTTTCGCACTTGTGTTAGTGTTGAAAAACCACTTTTCGCACTTGTTTTGGTGCAGGAAACCACTTTTGCACTTGTATTAGTGTGGAAAAACCACTTTTCGCACTTGTGTTGGTGTTGAAAAACCACTTTTCGCACTTGTGTTAGTGTTGAAAAACCACTTTTTGCACTTGTGTTGGTGCAGGAAACCACTTTTGCACTTGTATTAGTGTGGAAAAACCACTTTTTGCACTTGTGTTAGTGTTGAAAAACCACTTTTCGCACTTGTGTTAGTGTTGAAAAACCACTTTTCGCACTTGTGTTGGTGCAGGAAACCACTTTTGCACTTGCATTAGTGTGGAAAAAACACTTTTTGCACTTGTGATAGTGTTGAAAAACCACTTTTCGCACTTGTGTTAGTGTTGAAAAACCACTTTTCGCACTTGTGTTGGTGCAGGAAACCACTTTTGCACTTGTATTAGTGTGGAAAAACCACTTTTCGCAATTGTGTTAGTGTTGAAAAACCACTTTTCGCACTTGTGTTAGTGTTGAAAAACCACTTTTCGCACTTGTGTTAGTGTTGAAAAACCACTTTTCGCACTTGTGTTGGTGCAGGAAACCACTTTTGCACTTGTATTAGTGTGGAAAAAACACTTTTCACACTTGTGTTTGTGTTGAAAAACCACTTTTCGCACTTGTGTTAGTGTTGAAAAACCACTTTTCGCACTTGAGTTGGTGCAGGAAACCACTTTTGCACTTGTATTAGTGTGGAAAAACCACTTTTCGCACTTGTGTTAGTGTAGAAAAACCACTTTTCGCACTTGTGTTGGTGCAGGAAACCACTTTTGCACTTGTATTAGTGTGGAAAAAACACTTTTCGCACTTGTGTTAGTGTTGAAAAACCACTTTTCGCACTTGTATTAGTGTTGAAAAACCACTTTTCGCACTTGTGTTGGTGCAGGAAACCACTTTTGCACTTGTATTAGTGTGGAAAAAACACTTTTCGCACTTGTGTTAGTGTTGAAAAACCACTTTTCGCACTTGTGTTAGTGTTGAAAAACCACTTTTCACACTTGTGTTGGTGCAGGAAACCACTTTTGCACTTGTATTAGTGTGGAAAAACCACTTTTCGCACTTGTGTTAGTGTTGAAAAACCACTTTCTGCACTTGTGTTAGTGTTGAAAAACCACTTTTCTCACTTGTGTTGGTGCAGGAAACCACTTTTGCACTTGTATTAGTGTGGAAAAACCACTTTTCGCACTTGTGTTAGTGTTGAAAAACCACTTTTTGCACTTGTGTTAGTGTTGAAAAACCACTTTTCGCACTTGTGTTGGTGCAGGAAACCACTTTTGCACTTGTATTAGTGTGGAAAAAACACTTTTTGCACTTGTGATAGTGTTGAAAAACCACTTTTCGCACTTGTGTTAGTGTTGAAAAACCACTTTTCGCACTTGTGTTAGTGTTGAAAAACCACCTTTCGCACTTGTGTTGGTGCAGGAAACCACTTTTGCACTTGTATTAGTGTGGAAAAAACACTTTTCACACTTGTGTTAGTGTTGAAAAACCACTTTTCGCACTTGTGTTAGTGTTGGAAAACCACTTTTCGCACTTGTGTTAGTGTTGAAAAACCACTTTTCGCACTTGTTTTGGTGCAGGAAACCACTTTTGCACTTGTATTAGTGTGGAAAAACCACTTTTCGCACTTGTGTTAGTGTTGAAAAACCACTTTTCGCACCTGTGTTAGTGTTGAAAAACCACTTTTCGCACTTGTGTTGGTGCAGTAAACCACTTTTGCACTTGTATTAGTGTGGAAAAAACACTTTTTGCACTTGTGATAGTGTTGAAAAACCACTTTTCGCACATGTGTTAGTGTTGAAAAACCACTTTTCGCACTTGTGTTGGTGCAGGAAACCACTTTTGCACTTGTATTAGTGTGGAATAACCACTTTTCGCACTTGTGTTAGTGTTGAAAAACCACTTTTCGCACTTGTGTTAGTGTTGAAAAACCACTTTTCGCACTTGTGTTAGTGTTGAAAAACCACTTTTCGCACTTGTGTTGGTGCAGGAAACCACTTTTGCACTTGTATTAGTGTGGAAAAACCACTTTTCGCACTTGTGTTAGTGTTGAAAAACCACTTTTCGCACTTGTGTTAGTGTTGAAAAACCACTTTTTGCACTTGTGTTAGTGTTGAAAAACCACTTTTCGCACTTGTGTTAGTGTTGAAAAACCACTTTTCGCACTTTTGTTCGTGTTGAAAAACCACTTTTCGCACTTGTGTTAGTGTTGAAAAACCACTTTTCGCACTTGTGTTGGTGCAGGCAACCACTTTTGCACTTGTATTAGTGTGGAAAAACCACTTTTCACACTTGTGTTAGTGTTGAAAAACCACTTTTCGCACTTGTGTTAGTGTTGAAAAACCACTTTTCGCACTTGTGTTGGTGCAGGAAACCACTTTTGCACTTGTATTAGTGTGGAAAAAACACTTTTTGCACTTGTGATAATGTTGAAAAACCACTTTTCGCACTTGTGTTAGTGTTGAAAAACCACTTTTCGTACTTGTGTTAGTGTTGAAAAACCACTTTTCGCACTTGTATTAGTGTGCAAAAACCACTTTTCGCACTTGTGTTAGTGTTGAAAAACCACTTTTCGCACTTGTGTTAGTGTTGAAAAACCACTTTTCGCACTTGTGTTTATGTTGAAAAACCACTTTTCGCACTTGTGTTGGTGCAGGAAACCACTTTTGCACTTGTATTAGTGTGGAAAAAACACTTTTCGCACTTGTGTTTGTGTTGAAAAACCACTTTTCGCACTTGTGTTGGTGCAGGAAACCACTTTTGCACTTGTTTTAGTGTGGAAAAACCACTTTTCGCACTTGTGTTAGTGTTGAAAAACCACTTTTCGCACTTGTGTTAGTGTTGAAAAACCACTTTTCGCACTTGTATTAGTGTGGAAAAAACACTTTTCGCACTTGTGTTAGTGTTGAAAAACCACTTTTCGCACTTGTGTTCGTGTTGAAAAACCACTTTTCGCACTTGTGTTTGTGCAGGAAACCACTTTTGCACTTGTATTACTGTGGAAAAACCACTTTTCGCACTTGTGTTAGTGTTGAAAAACCACTTTTCGCACTTGTGTTAATGTTGAAAAACCACTTTTTGCACTTGTGTTGGTGCAAGAAACCACTTTTGCACTTGTATTAGTGTGGAAAAACCACTTTTTGCACTTGTGTTAGTGTTGAAAAACCACTTTTCGCACTTGTGTTAGTGTTGAAAAACCACTTTTCGCACGTGTGTTGGTGCAGGAAACCACTTTTGCACTTGTATTAGAGTGGAAAAAACACTTTTTGCACTTGTGATAGTGTTGAAAAACCACTTTTCTCACTTGTGTTAGTGTTGAAAAACCACTTTTCGCACTTGTGTTAGTGTTGAAAAACCACTTTTCGCACTTGTGTTGGTGCAGGAAACCACTTTTGCACTTGTATTAGTGTGGAAAAACCACTTTTTGCACTTGTGTTAGTGTTGAAAAACCACTTTTCGCACTTGTGTTAGTGTTGAAAAACCACTTTTCGCACTTGTGTTGGTGCAGGAAACCACTTTTGCACTTGTATTAGTGTGGAAAAACCACTTTTCGCACTTGTGTTGGTGTTGAAAAACCACTTTTCGCACTTGTGTTAGTGTTGAAAAACCACTTTTTGCACTTGTGTTGGTGCAGGAAACCACTTTTGCACTTGTATTAGTGTGGAAAAACCACTTTTTGCACTTGTGTTAGTGTTGAAAAACCACTTTTCGCACTTGTGTTAGTGTTGAAAAACCACTTTTCGCACTTGTGTTCGTGTTGAAAAACCACTTTTCGCACTTGTGTTAGTGTTGAAAAACCACTTTTCGCACTTGTGTTGGTGCAGGAAACCACTTTTGCACTTGTATTAGTGTGGAAAAAACACTTTTTGCACTTGTGATAATGTTGAAAAACCACTTTTCGCACTTGTGTTAGTGTTGAAAAACCACTTTTCGTACTTGTGTTAGTGTTGAAAAACCACTTTTCGCACTTGTATTAGTGTGGCAAAACCACTTTTTGCAATTGTGTTAGTGTTGAAAAACCACTTTTCGCACTTGTGTTGGTGCAGGAAACCACTTTTGCACTTGTATTAGTGTGGCAAAACCACTTTTCGCACATGTGTTAGTGTTGAAAAACAACTTTTCGCACTTGTGTTAGTGTTGAAAAAACACTTTTCGCACTTGTGTTGGTGCAGGCAACCACTTTTGCACTTGTATTAGTGTGGAAAAACCACTTTTCACACTTGTGTTAGTGTTGAAAAACCACTTTTCGCACTTGTGTTAGTGTTGAAAAACCACTTTTCACACTTGTGTTGGTGCAGGAAACCACTTTTGCACTTGTATTAGTGTGGAAAAAACACTTTTTGCACTTGTGATAATGTTGAAAAACCACTTTTCGCACTTGTGTTAGTGTTGAAAAACCACTTTTCGTACTTGTGTTAGTGTTGAAAAACCACTTTTCGCACTTGTATTAGTGTGCAAAAACCACTTTTTGCACTTGTGTTAGTGTTGAAAAACCACTTTTCGCACTTGTGTTAGTGTTGAAAAACCACTTTTCGCACTTGTGTTTGTGTTGAAAAACCACTTTTCGCACTTGTGTTGGTGCAGGAAACCACTTTTGCACTTGTATTAGTGTGGAAAAAACACTTTTCGCACTTGTGTTTGTGTTGAAAAACCACTTTTCGCACTTGTGTTGGTGCAGGAAACCACTTTTGCACTTGTTTTAGTGTGGAAAAACCACTTTTCGCACTTGTGTTAGTGTTGAAAAACCACTTTTCGCACTTGTGTTAGTGTTGAAAAACCACTTTTCGCACTTGTATTAGTGTGGAAAAAACACTTTTCGCACTTGTGTTAGTGTTGAAAAACCACTTTTCGCACTTGTGTTCGTGTTGAAAAACCACTTTTCGCACTTGTGTTTGTGCAGGAAACCACTTTTGCACTTGTATTACTGTGGAAAAACCACTTTTCGCACTTGTGTTAGTGTTGAAAAACCACTTTTCGCACTTGTGTTAATGTTGAAAAACCACTTTTCGCACTTGTGTTGGTGCAAGAAACCACTTTTGCACTTGTATTAGTGTGGAAAAACCACTTTTTGCACTTGTGTTAGTGTTGAAAAACCACTTTTCGCACTTGTGTTAGTGTTGAAAAACCACTTTTCGCACGTGTGTTGGTGCAGGAAACCACTTTTGCACTTGTATTAGAGTGGAAAAAACACTTTTTGCACTTGTGATAGTGTTGAAAAACCACTTTTCTCACTTGTGTTAGTGTTGAAAAACCACTTTTCGCACTTGTGTTAGTGTTGAAAAACCACTTTTCGCACTTGTGTTGGTGCAGGAAACCACTTTTGCACTTGTATTAGTGTGGAAAAACCACTTTTTGCACTTGTATTAGTGTTGAAAAACCACTTTTCGCACTTGTGTTAGTGTTGAAAAACCACTTTTCGCACTTGTGTTGGTGTAGGAAACCACTTTTGCACTTGTATTAGTGTGGCAAAACCACTTTTCGCAATTGTGTTAGTGTTGAAAAACCACTTTTCGCACTTGTGTTGGTGCAGGAAACCACGTTTGCACTTGTATTAGTGTGGCAAAACCACTTTTCACACATGTGTTAGTGTTGAAAAACCACTTTCCGTACTTGTGTTAGTGTTGAAAAACCACTTTGCGCACTTGTGTTGGTGCAGGCAACCACTTTTGCACTTGTATTAGTGTGGAAAAACCACTTTTCACACTTGTGTTAGTGTTGAAAAACCACTTTTCGCACTTGTGTTAGTGTTGAAAAACCACTTTTCGCACTTGTGGTGGTGCAGGAAACCACTTTTGCACTTGTATTAGTGTGGAAAAAACACTTTTTGCACTTGTGATAATGTTGAAAAACCACTTTTCGCACTTGTGTTAGTGTTGAAAAACCACTTTTCGTACTTGTGTTAGTGTTGAAAAACCACTTTTCGCACTTGTATTAGTGTGGCAAAACCACTTTTCGCAATTGTGTTAGTGTTGAAAAACCACTTTTCGCACTTGTGTTGGTGCAGGAAACCACTTTTGCACTTGTATTAGTGTGGCAAAACCACTTTTCGCACATGTGTTAGTGTTGAAAAACCACTTTTCGCACTTGTGTTAGTGTTGAAAAAACACTTTTCGCACTTGTGTTGGTGCAGGCAACCACTTTTGCACTTGTATTAGTGTGGAAAAACCACTTTTCACACTTGTGTTAGTGTTGAAAAACCACTTTTCGCACTTGTGTTAGTGTTGAAAAACCACTTTTCGCACTTGTGTTGGTGCAGGAAACCACTTTTGCACTTGTATTAGTGTGGAAAAAACACTTTTTGCACTTGTGATAATGTTGAAAAACCACTTTTCGCACTTGTGTTAGTGTTGAAAAACCACTTTTCGTACTTGTGTTAGTGTTGAAAAACCACTTTTCGCACTTGTATTAGTGTGAAAAAACCACTTTTCGCACTTGTGTTAGTGTTGAAAAACCACTTTTCGCACTTGTGTTAGTGTTGAAAAACCACTTTTCGCACTTGTGTTTGTGTTGAAAAACCACTTTTCGCACTTGTGTTGGTGCAGGAAACCACTTTTGCACTTGTATTAGTGTGGAAAAAACACTTTTCGCACTTGTGTTTGTGTTGAAAAACCACTTTTCGCACTTGTGTTGGTGCAGGAAACCACTTTTGCACTTGTTTTAGTGTGGAAAAACCACTTTTCGCACTTGTGTTAGTGTTGAAAAACCACTTTTCGCACTTGTGTTAGTGTTGAAAAACCACTTTTCGCACTTGTATTAGTGTGGAAAAAACACTTTTCGCACTTGTGTTAGTGTTGAAAAACCACTTTTCGCACTTGTGTTCATGTTGAAAAACCACTTTTCGCACTTGTGTTTGTGCAGGAAACCACTTTTGCACTTGTATTACTGTGGAAAAACCACTTTTCGCACTTGTGTTAGTGTTGAAAAACCACTTTTCGCACTTGTGTTAATGTTGAAAAACCACTTTTCGCACTTGTGTTGGTGCAAGAAACCACTTTTGCACTTGTATTAGTGTGGAAAAACCACTTTTTGCACTTGTGTTAGTGTTGAAAAACCACTTTTCGCACTTGTGTTAGTGTTGAAAAACCACTTTTCGCACGTGTGTTGGTGCAGGAAACCACTTTTGCACTTGTATTAGAGTGGAAAAAACACTTTTTGCACTTGTGATAGTGTTGAAAAACCACTTTTCTCACTTGTGTTAGTGTTGAAAAACCACTTTTCGCACTTGTGTTAGTGTTGAAAAACCACTTTTCGCACTTGTGTTGGTGCAGGAAACCACTTTTGCACTTGTATTAGTGTGGAAAAACCACTTTTTGCACTTGTGTTAGTGTTGAAAAACCACTTTTCGCACTTGTGTTAGTGTTGAAAAACCACTTTTCGCACTTGTGTTGGTGCAGGAAACCACTTTTGCACTTGTATTAGTGTGGAAAAACCACTTTTCGCACTTGTGTTGGTGTTGAAAAACCACTTTTCGCACTTGTGTTAGTGTTGAAAAACCACTTTTTGCACTTGTGTTGGTGCAGGAAACCACTTTTGCACTTGTATTAGTGTGGAAAAACCACTTTTTGCACTTGTGTTAGTGTTGAAAAACCACTTTTCGCACTTGTGTTAGTGTTGAAAAACCACTTTTCGCACTTGTGTTGGTGCAGGAAACCACTTTTGCACTTGCATTAGTGTGGAAAAAACACTTTTTGCACTTGTGATAGTGTTGAAAAACCACTTTTCGCACTTGTGTTACTGTTGAAAAACCACTTTTCGCACTTGTGTTGGTGCAGGAAACCACTTTTGCACTTGTATTAGTGTGGAAAAACCACTTTTCGCAATTGTGTTAGTGTTGAAAAACCACTTTTCGCACTTGTGTTAGTGTTGAAAAACCACTTTTCGCACTTGTGTTAGTGTTGAAAAACCACTTTTCGCACTTGTGTTGGTGCAGGAAACCACTTTTGCACTTGTATTAGTGTGGAAAAAACACTTTTCACACTTGTGTTTGTGTTGAAAAACCACTTTTCGCACTTGTGTTAGTGTTGAAAAACCACTTTTCGCACTTGTGTTAGTGTTGAAAAACTACTTTTCGCACTTGAGTTGGTGCAGGAAACCACTTTTGCACTTGTATTAGTGTGGAAAAACCACTTTTCGCACTTGTGTTAGTGTTGAAAAACCACTTTTCGCACTTGTGTTGGTGCAGGAAACCACTTTTGCACTTGTATTAGTGTGGAAAAAACACTTTTCGCACTTGTGTTAGTGTTGAAAAACCACTTTTCGCACTTGTATTAGTGTTGAAAAACCACTTTTCGCACTTGTGTTGGTGCAGGAAACCACTTTTGCACTTGTATTAGTGTGGAAAAAACACTTTTCGCACTTGTGTTAGTGTTGAAAAACCACTTTTCGCACTTGTGTTAGTGTTGAAAAACCACTTTTCACACTTGTGTTGGTGCAGGAAACCACTTTTGCACTTGTATTAGTGTGGAAAAACCACTTTTCGCACTTGTGTTAGTGTTGAAAAACCACTTTCTGCACTTGTGTTAGTGTTGAAAAACCACTTTTCTCACTTGTGTTGGTGCAGGAAACCACTTTTGCACTTGTATTAGTGTGGAAAAACCACTTTTCGCACTTGTGTTAGTGTTGAAAAACCACTTTTTGCACTTGTGTTAGTGTTGAAAAACCACTTTTCGCACTTGTGTTGGTGCAGGAAACCACTTTTGCACTTGTATTAGTGTGGAAAAAACACTTTTTGCACTTGTGATAGTGTTGAAAAACCACTTTTCGCACTTGTGTTAGTGTTGAAAAACCACTTTTCGCACTTGTGTTAGTGTTGAAAAACCACCTTTCGCACTTGTGTTGGTGCAGGAAACCACTTTTGCACTTGTATTAGTGTGGAAAAAACACTTTTCACACTTGTGTTAGTGTTGAAAAACCACTTTTCGCACTTGTGTTAGTGTTGGAAAACCACTTTTCGCACTTGTGTTAGTGTTGAAAAACCACTTTTCGCACTTGTTTTGGTGCAGGAAACCACTTTTGCACTTGTATTAGTGTGGAAAAACCACTTTTCGCACTTGTGTTAGTGTTGAAAAACCACTTTTCGCACCTGTGTTAGTGTTGAAAAACCACTTTTCGCACTTGTGTTGGTGCAGTAAACCACTTTTGCACTTGTATTAGTGTGGAAAAAACACTTTTTGCACTTGTGATAGTGTTGAAAAACCACTTTTCGCACATGTGTTAGTGTTGAAAAACCACTTTTCGCACTTGTGTTGGTGCAGGAAACCACTTTTGCACTTGTATTAGTGTGGAATAACCACTTTTCGCACTTGTGTTAGTGTTGAAAAACCACTTTTCGCACTTGTGTTAGTGTTGAAAAACCACTTTTCGCACTTGTGTTAGTGTTGAAAAACCACTTTTCGCACTTGTGTTGGTGCAGGAAACCACTTTTGCACTTGTATTAGTGTGGAAAAACCACTTTTCGCACTTGTGTTAGTGTTGAAAAACCACTTTTCGCACTTGTGTTAGTGTTGAAAAACCACTTTTCGCACTTGTGTTAGTGTTGAAAAACCACTTTTCGCACTTGTGTTGGTGCAGGAAACCACTTTTGCACTTGTATTAGTGTGGAAAAACCACTTTTTGCACTTGTGTTAGTGTTGAAAAACCACTTTTCGCACTTGTGTTAGTGTTGAAAAACCACTTTTCGCACTTGTGTTGGTGCAGGAAACCACTTTTGCACTTGTATTAGTGTGGAAAAACCACTTTTCGCACTTGTGTTGGTGTTGAAAAACCACTTTTCGCACTTGTGTTAGTGTTGAAAAACCACTTTTTGCACTTGTGTTGGTGCAGGAAACCACTTTTGCACTTGTATTAGTGTGGAAAAACCACTTTTTGCACTTGTGTTAGTGTTGAAAAACCACTTTTCGCACTTGTGTTAGTGTTGAAAAACCACTTTTCGCACTTGTGTTGGTGCAGGAAACCACTTTTGCACTTGCATTAGTGTGGAAAAAACACTTTTTGCACTTGTGATAGTGTTGAAAAACCACTTTTCGCACTTGTGTTAGTGTTGAAAAACCACTTTTCGCACTTGTGTTGGTGCAGGAAACCACTTTTGCACTTGTATTAGTGTGGAAAAACCACTTTTCGCAATTGTGTTAGTGTTGAAAAACCACTTTTCGCACTTGTGTTAGTGTTGAAAAACCACTTTTCGCACTTGTGTTAGTGTTGAAAAACCACTTTTCGCACTTGTGTTGGTGCAGGAAACCACTTTTGCACTTGTATTAGTGTGGAAAAAACACTTTTCACACTTGTGTTTGTGTTGAAAAACCTCTTTTCGCACTTGTGTTAGTGTTGAAAAACCACTTTTCGTACTTGTGTTAGTGTTGAAAAACCACTTTTCGCACTTGTATTAGTGTGCAAAAACCACTTTTCGCACTTGTGTTAGTGTTGAAAAACCACTTTTCGCACTTGTGTTAGTGTTGAAAAACCACTTTTCGCACTTGTGTTTGTGTTGAAAAACCACTTTTCGCACTTGTGTTGGTGCAGGAAACCACTTTTGCACTTGTATTAGTGTGGAAAAAACACTTTTCGCACTTGTGTTTGTGTTGAAAAACCACTTTTCGCACTTGTGTTGGTGCAGGAAACCACTTTTGCACTTGTTTTAGTGTGGAAAAACCACTTTTCGCACTTGTGTTAGTGTTGAAAAACCACTTTTCGCACTTGTGTTAGTGTTGAAAAACCACTTTTCGCACTTGTATTAGTGTGGAAAAAACACTTTTCGCACTTGTGTTAGTGTTGAAAAACCACTTTTCGCACTTGTGTTCGTGTTGAAAAACCACTTTTCGCACTTGTGTTTGTGCAGGAAACCACTTTTGCACTTGTATTACTGTGGAAAAACCACTTTTCGCACTTGTGTTAGTGTTGAAAAACCACTTTTCGCACTTGTGTTAATGTTGAAAAACCACTTTTCGCACTTGTGTTGGTGCAAGAAACCACTTTTGCACTTGTATTAGTGTGGAAAAACCACTTTTTGCACTTGTGTTAGTGTTGAAAAACCACTTTTCGCACTTGTGTTAGTGTTGAAAAACCACTTTTCGCACGTGTGTTGGTGCAGGAAACCACTTTTGCACTTGTATTAGAGTGGAAAAAACACTTTTTGCACTTGTGATAGTGTTGAAAAACCACTTTTCTCACTTGTGTTAGTGTTGAAAAACCACTTTTCGCACTTGTGTTAGTGTTGAAAAACCACTTTTCGCACTTGTGTTGGTGCAGGAAACCACTTTTGCACTTGTATTAGTGTGGAAAAACCACTTTTTGCACTTGTATTAGTGTTGAAAAACCACTTTTCGCACTTGTGTTAGTGTTGAAAAACCACTTTTCGCACTTGTGTTGGTGTAGGAAACCACTTTTGCACTTGTATTAGTGTGGCAAAACCACTTTTCGCAATTGTGTTAGTGTTGAAAAACCACTTTTCGCACTTGTGTTGGTGCAGGAAACCACGTTTGCACTTGTATTAGTGTGGCAAAACCACTTTTCACACATGTGTTAGTGTTGAAAAACCACTTTCCGTACTTGTGTTAGTGTTGAAAAACCACTTTGCGCACTTGTGTTGGTGCAGGCAACCACTTTTGCACTTGTATTAGTGTGGAAAAACCACTTTTTACACTTGTGTTAGTGTTGAAAAACCACTTTTCGCACTTGTGTTAGTGTTGAAAAACCACTTTTCGCACTTGTGGTGGTGCAGGAAACCACTTTTGCACTTGTATTAGTGTGGAAAAAACACTTTTTGCACTTGTGATAATGTTGAAAAACCACTTTTCGCACTTGTGTTAGTGTTGAAAAACCACTTTTCGTACTTGTGTTAGTGTTGAAAAACCACTTTTCGCACTTGTATTAGTGTGGCAAAACCACTTTTCGCAATTGTGTTAGTGTTGAAAAACCACTTTTCGCACTTGTGTTGGTGCAGGAAACCACTTTTGCACTTGTATTAGTGTGGCAAAACCACTTTTCGCACATGTGTTAGTGTTGAAAAACCACTTTTCGCACTTGTGTTAGTGTTGAAAAAACACTTTTCGCACTTGTGTTGGTGCAGGCAACCACTTTTGCACTTGTATTAGTGTGGAAAAACCACTTTTCACACTTGTGTTAGTGTTGAAAAACCACTTTTCGCACTTGTGTTAGTGTTGAAAAACCACTTTTCGCACTTGTGTTGGTGCAGGAAACCACTTTTGCACTTGTATTAGTGTGGAAAAAACACTTTTTGCACTTGTGATAATGTTGAAAAACCACTTTTCGCACTTGTGTTAGTGTTGAAAAACCACTTTTCGTACTTGTGTTAGTGTTGAAAAACCACTTTTCGCACTTGTATTAGTGTGAAAAAACCACTTTTCGCACTTGTGTTAGTGTTGAAAAACCACTTTTCGCACTTGTGTTAGTGTTGAAAAACCACTTTTCGCACTTGTGTTTGTGTTGAAAAACCACTTTTCGCACTTGTGTTGGTGCAGGAAACCACTTTTGCACTTGTATTAGTGTGGAAAAAACACTTTTCGCACTTGTGTTTGTGTTGAAAAACCACTTTTCGCACTTGTGTTGGTGCAGGAAACCACTTTTGCACTTGTTTTAGTGTGGAAAAACCACTTTTCGCACTTGTGTTAGTGTTGAAAAACCACTTTTCGCACTTGTGTTAGTGTTGAAAAACCACTTTTCGCACTTGTATTAGTGTGGAAAAAACACTTTTCGCACTTGTGTTAGTGTTGAAAAACCACTTTTCGCACTTGTGTTCATGTTGAAAAACCACTTTTCGCACTTGTGTTTGTGCAGGAAACCACTTTTGCACTTGTATTACTGTGGAAAAACCACTTTTCGCACTTGTGTTAGTGTTGAAAAACCACTTTTCGCACTTGTGTTAATGTTGAAAAACCACTTTTCGCACTTGTGTTGGTGCAAGAAACCACTTTTGCACTTGTATTAGTGTGGAAAAACCACTTTTTGCACTTGTGTTAGTGTTGAAAAACCACTTTTCGCACTTGTGTTAGTGTTGAAAAACCACTTTTCGCACGTGTGTTGGTGCAGGAAACCACTTTTGCACTTGTATTAGAGTGGAAAAAACACTTTTTGCACTTGTGATAGTGTTGAAAAACTACTTTTCTCACTTGTGTTAGTGTTGAAAAACCACTTTTCGCACTTGTGTTAGTGTTGAAAAACCACTTTTCGCACTTGTGTTGGTGCAGGAAACCACTTTTGCACTTGTATTAGTGTGGAAAAACCACTTTTTGCACTTGTGTTAGTGTTGAAAAACCACTTTTCGCACTTGTGTTAGTGTTGAAAAACCACTTTTCGCACTTGTGTTGGTGCAGGAAACCACTTTTGCACTTGTATTAGTGTGGAAAAACCACTTTTCGCACTTGTGTTGGTGTTGAAAAACCACTTTTCGCACTTGTGTTAGTGTTGAAAAACCACTTTTTGCACTTGTGTTGGTGCAGGAAACCACTTTTGCACTTGTATTAGTGTGGAAAAACCACTTTTTGCACTTGTGTTAGTGTTGAAAAACCACTTTTCGCACTTGTGTTAGTGTTGAAAAACCACTTTTCGCACTTGTGTTGGTGCAGGAAACCACTTTTGCACTTGCATTAGTGTGGAAAAAACACTTTTTGCACTTGTGATAGTGTTGAAAAACCACTTTTCGCACTTGTGTTACTGTTGAAAAACCACTTTTCGCACTTGTGTTGGTGCAGGAAACCACTTTTGCACTTGTATTAGTGTGGAAAAACCACTTTTCGCAATTGTGTTAGTGTTGAAAAACCACTTTTCGCACTTGTGTTAGTGTTGAAAAACCACTTTTCGCACTTGTGTTAGTGTTGAAAAACCACTTTTCGCACTTGTGTTGGTGCAGGAAACCACTTTTGCACTTGTATTAGTGTGGAAAAAACACTTTTCACACTTGTGTTTGTGTTGAAAAACCACTTTTCGCACTTGTGTTAGTGTTGAAAAACCACTTTTCGCACTTGTGTTAGTGTTGAAAAACTACTTTTCGCACTTGAGTTGGTGCAGGAAACCACTTTTGCACTTGTATTAGTGTGGAAAAACCACTTTTCGCACTTGTGTTAGTGTTGAAAAACCACTTTTCGCACTTGTGTTGGTGCAGGAAACCACTTTTGCACTTGTATTAGTGTGGAAAAAACACTTTTCGCACTTGTGTTAGTGTTGAAAAACCACTTTTCGCACTTGTATTAGTGTTGAAAAACCACTTTTCGCACTTGTGTTGGTGCAGGAAACCACTTTTGCACTTGTATTAGTGTGGAAAAAACACTTTTCGCACTTGTGTTAGTGTTGAAAAACCACTTTTCGCACTTGTGTTAGTGTTGAAAAACCACTTTTCACACTTGTGTTGGTGCAGGAAACCACTTTTGCACTTGTATTAGTGTGGAAAAACCACTTTTCGCACTTGTGTTAGTGTTGAAAAACCACTTTCTGCACTTGTGTTAGTGTTGAAAAACCACTTTTCTCACTTGTGTTGGTGCAGGAAACCACTTTTGCACTTGTATTAGTGTGGAAAAACCACTTTTCGCACTTGTGTTAGTGTTGAAAAACCACTTTTTGCACTTGTGTTAGTGTTGAAAAACCACTTTTCGCACTTGTGTTGGTGCAGGAAACCACTTTTGCACTTGTATTAGTGTGGAAAAAACACTTTTTGCACTTGTGATAGTGTTGAAAAACCACTTTTCGCACTTGTGTTAGTGTTGAAAAACCACTTTTTGCACTTGTGTTAGTGTTGAAAAACCACCTTTCGCACTTGTGTTGGTGCAGGAAACCACTTTTGCACTTGTATTAGTGTGGAAAAAACACTTTTCACACTTGTGTTAGTGTTGAAAAACCACTTTTCGCACTTGTGTTAGTGTTGGAAAACCACTTTTCGCACTTGTGTTAGTGTTGAAAAACCACTTTTCGCACTTGTTTTGGTGCAGGAAACCACTTTTGCACTTGTATTAGTGTGGAAAAACCACTTTTCGCACTTGTGTTAGTGTTGAAAAACCACTTTTCGCACCTGTGTTAGTGTTGAAAAACCACTTTTCGCACTTGTGTTGGTGCAGTAAACCACTTTTGCACTTGTATTAGTGTGGAAAAAACACTTTTTGCACTTGTGATAGTGTTGAAAAACCACTTTTCGCACATGTGTTAGTGTTGAAAAACCACTTTTCGCACTTGTGTTGGTGCAGGAAACCACTTTTGCACTTGTATTAGTGTGGAATAACCACTTTTCGCACTTGTGTTAGTGTTGAAAAACCACTTTTCGCACTTGTGTTAGTGTTGAAAAACCACTTTTCGCACTTGTGTTAGTGTTGAAAAACCACTTTTCGCACTTGTGTTGGTGCAGGAAACCACTTTTGCACTTGTATTAGTGTGGAAAAACCACTTTTCGCACTTGTGTTAGTGTTGAAAAACCACTTTTCGCACTTGTGTTAGTGTTGAAAAACCACTTTTCGCACTTGTGTTAGTGTTGAAAAACCACTTTTCGCACTTGTGTTGGTGCAGGAAACCACTTTTGCACTTGTATTAGTGTGGAAAAACCACTTTTTGCACTTGTGTTAGTGTTGAAAAACCACTTTTCGCACTTGTGTTAGTGTTGAAAAACCACTTTTCGCACTTGTGTTGGTGCAGGAAACCACTTTTGCACTTGTATTAGTGTGGAAAAACCACTTTTCGCACTTGTGTTGGTGTTGAAAAACCACTTTTCGCACTTGTGTTAGTGTTGAAAAACCACTTTTTGCACTTGTGTTGGTGCAGGAAACCACTTTTGCACTTGTATTAGTGTGGAAAAACCACTTTTTGCACTTGTGTTAGTGTTGAAAAACCACTTTTCGCACTTGTGTTAGTGTTGAAAAACCACTTTTCGCACTTGTGTTGGTGCAGGAAACCACTTTTGCACTTGCATTAGTGTGGAAAAAACACTTTTTGCACTTGTGATAGTGTTGAAAAACCACTTTTCGCACTTGTGTTAGTGTTGAAAAACCACTTTTCGCACTTGTGTTGGTGCAGGAAACCACTTTTGCACTTGTATTAGTGTGGAAAAACCACTTTTCGCAATTGTGTTAGTGTTGAAAAACCACTTTTCGCACTTGTGTTAGTGTTGAACAACCACTTTTCGCACTTGTGTTAGTGTTGAAAAACCACTTTTCGCACTTGTGTTGGTGCAGGAAACCACTTTTGCACTTGTATTAGTGTGGAAAAAACACTTTTCACACTTGTGTTTGTGTTGAAAAACCACTTTTCGCACTTGTGTTAGTGTTGAAAAACCACTTTTCGCACTTGTGTTAGTGTTGAAAAACTACTTTTCGCACTTGAGTTGGTGCAGGAAACCACTTTTGCACTTGTATTAGTGTGGAAAAACCACTTTTCGCACTTGTGTTAGTGTTGAAAAACCACTTTTCGCACTTGTGTTGGTGCAGGAAACCACTTTTGCACTTGTATTAGTGTGGAAAAAACACTTTTCGCACTTGTGTTAGTGTTGAAAAACCACTTTTCGCACTTGTATTAGTGTTGAAAAACCACTTTTCGCACTTGTGTTGGTGCAGGAAACCACTTTTGCACTTGTATTAGTGTGGAAAAAACACTTTTCGCACTTGTGTTAGTGTTGA
Source organism: Myxine glutinosa (assembly GCF_964187855.1). Classification (NCBI taxonomy): domain Eukaryota; kingdom Metazoa; phylum Chordata; class Myxini; order Myxiniformes; family Myxinidae; genus Myxine; species Myxine glutinosa. Next base: position 45,551 of record NW_027617327.1, read on the forward strand.
AAAACCACTTTTCGCACTTGTGTTAGTGTTGAAAAACCACTTTTCACACTTGTGTTGGTGCAGGAAACCACTTTTGCACTTGTATTAGTGTGGAAAAACCACTTTTCGCACTTGTGTTAGTGTTGAAAAACCACTTTCTGCACTTGTGTTAGTGTTGAAAAACCACTTTTCTCACTTGTGTTGGTGCAGGAAACCACTTTTGCACTTGTATTAGTGTGGAAAAACCACTTTTCGCACTTGTGTTAGTGTTGAAAAACCACTTTTTGCACTTGTGTTAGTGTTGAAAAACCACTTTTCGCACTTGTGTTGGTGCAGGAAACCACTTTTGCACTTGTATTACTGTGGAAAAACCACTTTTCGCACTTGTGTTAGTGTTGAAAAACCACTTTTCGCACTTGTGTTAATGTTGAAAAACCACTTTTCGCACTTGTGTTGGTGCAAGAAACCACTTTTGCACTTGTATTAGTGTGGAAAAACCACTTTTTGCACTTGTGTTAGTGTTGAAAAACCACTTTTCGCACTTGTGTTAGTGTTGAAAAACCACTTTTCGCACGTGTGTTGGTGCAGGAAACCACTTTTGCACTTGTATTAGAGTGGAAAAAACACTTTTTGCACTTGTGATAGTGTTGAAAAACCACTTTTCTCACTTGTGTTAGTGTTGAAAAACCACTTTTCGCACTTGTGTTAGTGTTGAAAAACCACTTTTCGCACTTGTGTTGGTGCAGGAAACCACTTTTGCACTTGTATTAGTGTGGAAAAACCACTTTTTGCACTTGTGTTAGTGTTGAAAAACCACTTTTCGCACTTGTGTTAGTGTTGAAAAACCACTTTTCGCACTTGTGTTGGTGCAGGAAACCACTTTTGCACTTGTATTAGTGTGGAAAAACCACTTTTCGCACTTGTGTTGGTGTTGAAAAACCACTTTTCGCACTTGTGTTAGTGTTGAAAAACCACTTTTTGCACTTGTGTTGGTGCAGGAAACCACTTTTGCACTTGTATTAGTGTGGAAAAACCACTTTTTGCACTTGTGTTAGTGTTGAAAAACCACTTTTCGCACTTGTGTTAGTGTTGAAAAACCACTTTTCGCACTTGTGTTGGTGCAGGAAACCACTTTTGCACTTGCATTAGTGTGGAAAAAACACTTTTTGCACTTGTGATAGTGTTGAAAAACCACTTTTCGCACTTGTGTTACTGTTGAAAAACCACTTTTCGCACTTGTGTTGGTGCAGGAAACCACTTTTGCACTTGTATTAGTGTGGAAAAACCACTTTTCGCAATTGTGTTAGTGTTGAAAAACCACTTTTCGCACTTGTGTTAGTGTTGAAAAACCACTTTTCGCACTTGTGTTAGTGTTGAAAAACCACTTTTCGCACTTGTGTTGGTGCAGGAAACCACTTTTGCACTTGTATTAGTGTGGAAAAAACACTTTTCACACTTGTGTTTGTGTTGAAAAACCACTTTTCGCACTTGTGTTAGTGTTGAAAAACCACTTTTCGCACTTGTGTTAGTGTTGAAAAACTACTTTTCGCACTTGAGTTGGTGCAGGAAACCACTTTTGCACTTGTATTAGTGTGGAAAAACCACTTTTCGCACTTGTGTTAGTGTTGAAAAACCACTTTTCGCACTTGTGTTGGTGCAGGAAACCACTTTTGCACTTGTATTAGTGTGGAAAAAACACTTTTCGCACTTGTGTTAGTGTTGAAAAACCACTTTTCGCACTTGTATTAGTGTTGAAAAACCACTTTTCGCACTTGTGTTGGTGCAGGAAACCACTTTTGCACTTGTATTAGTGTGGAAAAAACACTTTTCGCACTTGTGTTAGTGTTGAAAAACCACTTTTCGCACTTGTGTTAGTGTTGAAAAACCACTTTTCACACTTGTGTTGGTGCAGGAAACCACTTTTGCACTTGTATTAGTGTGGAAAAACCACTTTTCGCACTTGTGTTAGTGTTGAAAAACCACTTTCTGCACTTGTGTTAGTGTTGAAAAACCACTTTTCTCACTTGTGTTGGTGCAGGAAACCACTTTTGCACTTGTATTAGTGTGGAAAAACCACTTTTCGCACTTGTGTTAGTGTTGAAAAACCACTTTTTGCACTTGTGTTAGTGTTGAAAAACCACTTTTCGCACTTGTGTTGGTGCAGGAAACCACTTTTGCACTTGTATTAGTGTGGAAAAAACACTTTTTGCACTTGTGATAGTGTTGAAAAACCACTTTTCGCACTTGTGTTAGTGTTGAAAAACCACTTTTCGCACTTGTGTTAGTGTTGAAAAACCACCTTTCGCACTTGTGTTGGTGCAGGAAACCACTTTTGCACTTGTATTAGTGTGGAAAAAACACTTTTCACACTTGTGTTAGTGTTGAAAAACCACTTTTCGCACTTGTGTTAGTGTTGGAAAACCACTTTTCGCACTTGTGTTAGTGTTGAAAAACCACTTTTCGCACTTGTTTTGGTGCAGGAAACCACTTTTGCACTTGTATTAGTGTGGAAAAACCACTTTTCGCACTTGTGTTAGTGTTGAAAAACCACTTTTCGCACCTGTGTTAGTGTTGAAAAACCACTTTTCGCACTTGTGTTGGTGCAGTAAACCACTTTTGCACTTGTATTAGTGTGGAAAAAACACTTTTTGCACTTGTGATAGTGTTGAAAAACCACTTTTCGCACATGTGTTAGTGTTGAAAAACCACTTTTCGCACTTGTGTTGGTGCAGGAAACCACTTTTGCACTTGTATTAGTGTGGAATAACCACTTTTCGCACTTGTGTTAGTGTTGAAAAACCACTTTTCGCACTTGTGTTAGTGTTGAAAAACCACTTTTCGCACTTGTGTTAGTGTTGAAAAACCACTTTTCGCACTTGTGTTGGTGCAGGAAACCACTTTTGCACTTGTATTAGTGTGGAAAAACCACTTTTCGCACTTGTGTTAGTGTTGAAAAACCACTTTTCGCACTTGTGTTAGTGTTGAAAAACCACTTTTCGCACTTGTGTTAGTGTTGAAAAACCACTTTTCGCACTTGTGTTGGTGCAGGAAACCACTTTTGCACTTGTATTAGTGTGGAAAAACCACTTTTTGCACTTGTGTTAGTGTTGAAAAACCACTTTTCGCACTTGTGTTAGTGTTGAAAAACCACTTTTCGCACTTGTGTTGGTGCAGGAAACCACTTTTGCACTTGTATTAGTGTGGAAAAACCACTTTTCGCACTTGTGTTGGTGTTGAAAAACCACTTTTCGCACTTGTGTTAGTGTTGAAAAACCACTTTTTGCACTTGTGTTGGTGCAGGAAACCACTTTTGCACTTGTATTAGTGTGGAAAAACCACTTTTTGCACTTGTGTTAGTGTTGAAAAACCACTTTTCGCACTTGTGTTAGTGTTGAAAAACCACTTTTCGCACTTGTGTTGGTGCAGGAAACCACTTTTGCACTTGCATTAGTGTGGAAAAAACACTTTTTGCACTTGTGATAGTGTTGAAAAACCACTTTTCGCACTTGTGTTAGTGTTGAAAAACCACTTTTCGCACTTGTGTTGGTGCAGGAAACCACTTTTGCACTTGTATTAGTGTGGAAAAACCACTTTTCGCAATTGTGTTAGTGTTGAAAAACCACTTTTCGCACTTGTGTTAGTGTTGAAAAACCACTTTTCGCACTTGTGTTAGTGTTGAAAAACCACTTTTCGCACTTGTGTTGGTGCAGGAAACCACTTTTGCACTTGTATTAGTGTGGAAAAAACACTTTTCACACTTGTGTTTGTGTTGAAAAACCTCTTTTCGCACTTGTGTTAGTGTTGAAAAACCACTTTTCGTACTTGTGTTAGTGTTGAAAAACCACTTTTCGCACTTGTATTAGTGTGCAAAAACCACTTTTCGCACTTGTGTTAGTGTTGAAAAACCACTTTTCGCACTTGTGTTAGTGTTGAAAAACCACTTTTCGCACTTGTGTTTGTGTTGAAAAACCACTTTTCGCACTTGTGTTGGTGCAGGAAACCACTTTTGCACTTGTATTAGTGTGGAAAAAACACTTTTCGCACTTGTGTTTGTGTTGAAAAACCACTTTTCGCACTTGTGTTGGTGCAGGAAACCACTTTTGCACTTGTTTTAGTGTGGAAAAACCACTTTTCGCACTTGTGTTAGTGTTGAAAAACCACTTTTCGCACTTGTGTTAGTGTTGAAAAACCACTTTTCGCACTTGTATTAGTGTGGAAAAAACACTTTTCGCACTTGTGTTAGTGTTGAAAAACCACTTTTCGCACTTGTGTTCGTGTTGAAAAACCACTTTTCGCACTTGTGTTTGTGCAGGAAACCACTTTTGCACTTGTATTACTGTGGAAAAACCACTTTTCGCACTTGTGTTAGTGTTGAAAAACCACTTTTCGCACTTGTGTTAATGTTGAAAAACCACTTTTCGCACTTGTGTTGGTGCAAGAAACCACTTTTGCACTTGTATTAGTGTGGAAAAACCACTTTTTGCACTTGTGTTAGTGTTGAAAAACCACTTTTCGCACTTGTGTTAGTGTTGAAAAACCACTTTTCGCACGTGTGTTGGTGCAGGAAACCACTTTTGCACTTGTATTAGAGTGGAAAAAACACTTTTTGCACTTGTGATAGTGTTGAAAAACCACTTTTCTCACTTGTGTTAGTGTTGAAAAACCACTTTTCGCACTTGTGTTAGTGTTGAAAAACCACTTTTCGCACTTGTGTTGGTGCAGGAAACCACTTTTGCACTTGTATTAGTGTGGAAAAACCACTTTTTGCACTTGTATTAGTGTTGAAAAACCACTTTTCGCACTTGTGTTAGTGTTGAAAAACCACTTTTCGCACTTGTGTTGGTGTAGGAAACCACTTTTGCACTTGTATTAGTGTGGCAAAACCACTTTTCGCAATTGTGTTAGTGTTGAAAAACCACTTTTCGCACTTGTGTTGGTGCAGGAAACCACGTTTGCACTTGTATTAGTGTGGCAAAACCACTTTTCACACATGTGTTAGTGTTGAAAAACCACTTTCCGTACTTGTGTTAGTGTTGAAAAACCACTTTGCGCACTTGTGTTGGTGCAGGCAACCACTTTTGCACTTGTATTAGTGTGGAAAAACCACTTTTTACACTTGTGTTAGTGTTGAAAAACCACTTTTCGCACTTGTGTTAGTGTTGAAAAACCACTTTTCGCACTTGTGGTGGTGCAGGAAACCACTTTTGCACTTGTATTAGTGTGGAAAAAACACTTTTTGCACTTGTGATAATGTTGAAAAACCACTTTTCGCACTTGTGTTAGTGTTGAAAAACCACTTTTCGTACTTGTGTTAGTGTTGAAAAACCACTTTTCGCACTTGTATTAGTGTGGCAAAACCACTTTTCGCAATTGTGTTAGTGTTGAAAAACCACTTTTCGCACTTGTGTTGGTGCAGGAAACCACTTTTGCACTTGTATTAGTGTGGCAAAACCACTTTTCGCACATGTGTTAGTGTTGAAAAACCACTTTTCGCACTTGTGTTAGTGTTGAAAAAACACTTTTCGCACTTGTGTTGGTGCAGGCAACCACTTTTGCACTTGTATTAGTGTGGAAAAACCACTTTTCACACTTGTGTTAGTGTTGAAAAACCACTTTTCGCACTTGTGTTAGTGTTGAAAAACCACTTTTCGCACTTGTGTTGGTGCAGGAAACCACTTTTGCACTTGTATTAGTGTGGAAAAAACACTTTTTGCACTTGTGATAATGTTGAAAAACCACTTTTCGCACTTGTGTTAGTGTTGAAAAACCACTTTTCGTACTTGTGTTAGTGTTGAAAAACCACTTTTCGCACTTGTATTAGTGTGAAAAAACCACTTTTCGCACTTGTGTTAGTGTTGAAAAACCACTTTTCGCACTTGTGTTAGTGTTGAAAAACCACTTTTCGCACTTGTGTTTGTGTTGAAAAACCACTTTTCGCACTTGTGTTGGTGCAGGAAACCACTTTTGCACTTGTATTAGTGTGGAAAAAACACTTTTCGCACTTGTGTTTGTGTTGAAAAACCACTTTTCGCACTTGTGTTGGTGCAGGAAACCACTTTTGCACTTGTTTTAGTGTGGAAAAACCACTTTTCGCACTTGTGTTAGTGTTGAAAAACCACTTTTCGCACTTGTGTTAGTGTTGAAAAACCACTTTTCGCACTTGTATTAGTGTGGAAAAAACACTTTTCGCACTTGTGTTAGTGTTGAAAAACCACTTTTCGCACTTGTGTTCATGTTGAAAAACCACTTTTCGCACTTGTGTTTGTGCAGGAAACCACTTTTGCACTTGTATTACTGTGGAAAAACCACTTTTCGCACTTGTGTTAGTGTTGAAAAACCACTTTTCGCACTTGTGTTAATGTTGAAAAACCACTTTTCGCACTTGTGTTGGTGCAAGAAACCACTTTTGCACTTGTATTAGTGTGGAAAAACCACTTTTTGCACTTGTGTTAGTGTTGAAAAACCACTTTTCGCACTTGTGTTAGTGTTGAAAAACCACTTTTCGCACGTGTGTTGGTGCAGGAAACCACTTTTGCACTTGTATTAGAGTGGAAAAAACACTTTTTGCACTTGTGATAGTGTTGAAAAACTACTTTTCTCACTTGTGTTAGTGTTGAAAAACCACTTTTCGCACTTGTGTTAGTGTTGAAAAACCACTTTTCGCACTTGTGTTGGTGCAGGAAACCACTTTTGCACTTGTATTAGTGTGGAAAAACCACTTTTTGCACTTGTGTTAGTGTTGAAAAACCACTTTTCGCACTTGTGTTAGTGTTGAAAAACCACTTTTCGCACTTGTGTTGGTGCAGGAAACCACTTTTGCACTTGTATTAGTGTGGAAAAACCACTTTTCGCACTTGTGTTGGTGTTGAAAAACCACTTTTCGCACTTGTGTTAGTGTTGAAAAACCACTTTTTGCACTTGTGTTGGTGCAGGAAACCACTTTTGCACTTGTATTAGTGTGGAAAAACCACTTTTTGCACTTGTGTTAGTGTTGAAAAACCACTTTTCGCACTTGTGTTAGTGTTGAAAAACCACTTTTCGCACTTGTGTTGGTGCAGGAAACCACTTTTGCACTTGCATTAGTGTGGAAAAAACACTTTTTGCACTTGTGATAGTGTTGAAAAACCACTTTTCGCACTTGTGTTACTGTTGAAAAACCACTTTTCGCACTTGTGTTGGTGCAGGAAACCACTTTTGCACTTGTATTAGTGTGGAAAAACCACTTTTCGCAATTGTGTTAGTGTTGAAAAACCACTTTTCGCACTTGTGTTAGTGTTGAAAAACCACTTTTCGCACTTGTGTTAGTGTTGAAAAACCACTTTTCGCACTTGTGTTGGTGCAGGAAACCACTTTTGCACTTGTATTAGTGTGGAAAAAACACTTTTCACACTTGTGTTTGTGTTGAAAAACCACTTTTCGCACTTGTGTTAGTGTTGAAAAACCACTTTTCGCACTTGTGTTAGTGTTGAAAAACTACTTTTCGCACTTGAGTTGGTGCAGGAAACCACTTTTGCACTTGTATTAGTGTGGAAAAACCACTTTTCGCACTTGTGTTAGTGTTGAAAAACCACTTTTCGCACTTGTGTTGGTGCAGGAAACCACTTTTGCACTTGTATTAGTGTGGAAAAAACACTTTTCGCACTTGTGTTAGTGTTGAAAAACCACTTTTCGCACTTGTATTAGTGTTGAAAAACCACTTTTCGCACTTGTGTTGGTGCAGGAAACCACTTTTGCACTTGTATTAGTGTGGAAAAAACACTTTTCGCACTTGTGTTAGTGTTGAAAAACCACTTTTCGCACTTGTGTTAGTGTTGAAAAACCACTTTTCACACTTGTGTTGGTGCAGGAAACCACTTTTGCACTTGTATTAGTGTGGAAAAACCACTTTTCGCACTTGTGTTAGTGTTGAAAAACCACTTTCTGCACTTGTGTTAGTGTTGAAAAACCACTTTTCTCACTTGTGTTGGTGCAGGAAACCACTTTTGCACTTGTATTAGTGTGGAAAAACCACTTTTCGCACTTGTGTTAGTGTTGAAAAACCACTTTTTGCACTTGTGTTAGTGTTGAAAAACCACTTTTCGCACTTGTGTTGGTGCAGGAAACCACTTTTGCACTTGTATTAGTGTGGAAAAAACACTTTTTGCACTTGTGATAGTGTTGAAAAACCACTTTTCGCACTTGTGTTAGTGTTGAAAAACCACTTTTTGCACTTGTGTTAGTGTTGAAAAACCACCTTTCGCACTTGTGTTGGTGCAGGAAACCACTTTTGCACTTGTATTAGTGTGGAAAAAACACTTTTCACACTTGTGTTAGTGTTGAAAAACCACTTTTCGCACTTGTGTTAGTGTTGGAAAACCACTTTTCGCACTTGTGTTAGTGTTGAAAAACCACTTTTCGCACTTGTTTTGGTGCAGGAAACCACTTTTGCACTTGTATTAGTGTGGAAAAACCACTTTTCGCACTTGTGTTAGTGTTGAAAAACCACTTTTCGCACCTGTGTTAGTGTTGAAAAACCACTTTTCGCACTTGTGTTGGTGCAGTAAACCACTTTTGCACTTGTATTAGTGTGGAAAAAACACTTTTTGCACTTGTGATAGTGTTGAAAAACCACTTTTCGCACATGTGTTAGTGTTGAAAAACCACTTTTCGCACTTGTGTTGGTGCAGGAAACCACTTTTGCACTTGTATTAGTGTGGAATAACCACTTTTCGCACTTGTGTTAGTGTTGAAAAACCACTTTTCGCACTTGTGTTAGTGTTGAAAAACCACTTTTCGCACTTGTGTTAGTGTTGAAAAACCACTTTTCGCACTTGTGTTGGTGCAGGAAACCACTTTTGCACTTGTATTAGTGTGGAAAAACCACTTTTCGCACTTGTGTTAGTGTTGAAAAACCACTTTTCGCACTTGTGTTAGTGTTGAAAAACCACTTTTCGCACTTGTGTTAGTGTTGAAAAACCACTTTTCGCACTTGTGTTGGTGCAGGAAACCACTTTTGCACTTGTATTAGTGTGGAAAAACCACTTTTTGCACTTGTGTTAGTGTTGAAAAACCACTTTTCGCACTTGTGTTAGTGTTGAAAAACCACTTTTCGCACTTGTGTTGGTGCAGGAAACCACTTTTGCACTTGTATTAGTGTGGAAAAACCACTTTTCGCACTTGTGTTGGTGTTGAAAAACCACTTTTCGCACTTGTGTTAGTGTTGAAAAACCACTTTTTGCACTTGTGTTGGTGCAGGAAACCACTTTTGCACTTGTATTAGTGTGGAAAAACCACTTTTTGCACTTGTGTTAGTGTTGAAAAACCACTTTTCGCACTTGTGTTAGTGTTGAAAAACCACTTTTCGCACTTGTGTTGGTGCAGGAAACCACTTTTGCACTTGCATTAGTGTGGAAAAAACACTTTTTGCACTTGTGATAGTGTTGAAAAACCACTTTTCGCACTTGTGTTAGTGTTGAAAAACCACTTTTCGCACTTGTGTTGGTGCAGGAAACCACTTTTGCACTTGTATTAGTGTGGAAAAACCACTTTTCGCAATTGTGTTAGTGTTGAAAAACCACTTTTCGCACTTGTGTTAGTGTTGAACAACCACTTTTCGCACTTGTGTTAGTGTTGAAAAACCACTTTTCGCACTTGTGTTGGTGCAGGAAACCACTTTTGCACTTGTATTAGTGTGGAAAAAACACTTTTCACACTTGTGTTTGTGTTGAAAAACCACTTTTCGCACTTGTGTTAGTGTTGAAAAACCACTTTTCGCACTTGTGTTAGTGTTGAAAAACTACTTTTCGCACTTGAGTTGGTGCAGGAAACCACTTTTGCACTTGTATTAGTGTGGAAAAACCACTTTTCGCACTTGTGTTAGTGTTGAAAAACCACTTTTCGCACTTGTGTTGGTGCAGGAAACCACTTTTGCACTTGTATTAGTGTGGAAAAAACACTTTTCGCACTTGTGTTAGTGTTGAAAAACCACTTTTCGCACTTGTATTAGTGTTGAAAAACCACTTTTCGCACTTGTGTTGGTGCAGGAAACCACTTTTGCACTTGTATTAGTGTGGAAAAAACACTTTTCGCACTTGTGTTAGTGTTGAAAAACCACTTTTCGCACTTGTGTTAGTGTTGAAAAACCACTTTTCACACTTGTGTTGGTGCAGGAAACCACTTTTGCACTTGTATTAGTGTGGAAAAACCACTTTTCGCACTTGTGTTAGTGTTGAAAAACCACTTTCTGCACTTGTGTTAGTGTTGAAAAACCACTTTTCTCACTTGTGTTGGTGCAGGAAACCACTTTTGCACTTGTATTAGTGTGGAAAAACCACTTTTCGCACTTGTGTTAGTGTTGAAAAACCACTTTTTGCACTTGTGTTAGTGTTGAAAAACCACTTTTCGCACTTGTGTTGGTGCAGGAAACCACTTTTGCACTTGTATTAGTGTGGAAAAAACACTTTTTGCACTTGTGATAGTGTTGAAAAACCACTTTTCGCACTTGTGTTAGTGTTGAAAAACCACTTTTCGCACTTGTGTTAGTGTTGAAAAACCACCTTTCGCACTTGTGTTGGTGCAGGAAACCACTTTTGCACTTGTATTAGTGTGGAAAAAACACTTTTCACACTTGTGTTAGTGTTGAAAAACCACTTTTCGCACTTGTGTTAGTGTTGGAAAACCACTTTTCGCACTTGTGTTAGTGTTGAAAAACCACTTTTCGCACTTGTTTTGGTGCAGGAAACCACTTTTGCACTTGTATTAGTGTGGAAAAACCACTTTTCGCACTTGTGTTAGTGTTGAAAAACCACTTTTCGCACCTGTGTTAGTGTTGAAAAACCACTTTTCGCACTTGTGTTGGTGCAGTAAACCACTTTTGCACTTGTATTAGTGTGGAAAAAACACTTTTTGCACTTGTGATAGTGTTGAAAAACCACTTTTCGCACATGTGTTAGTGTTGAAAAACCACTTTTCGCACTTGTGTTGGTGCAGGAAACCACTTTTGCACTTGTATTAGTGTGGAATAACCACTTTTCGCACTTGTGTTAGTGTTGAAAAACCACTTTTCGCACTTGTGTTAGTGTTGAAAAACCACTTTTCGCACTTGTGTTAGTGTTGAAAAACCACTTTTCGCACTTGTGTTGGTGCAGGAAACCACTTTTGCACTTGTATTAGTGTGGAAAAACCACTTTTCGCACTTGTGTTAGTGTTGAAAAACCACTTTTCGCACTTGTGTTAGTGTTGAAAAACCACTTTTTGCACTTGTGTTAGTGTTGAAAAACCACTTTTCGCACTTGTGTTAGTGTTGAAAAACCACTTTTCGCACTTTTGTTCGTGTTGAAAAACCACTTTTCGCACTTGTGTTAGTGTTGAAAAACCACTTTTCGCACTTGTGTTGGTGCAGGCAACCACTTTTGCACTTGTATTAGTGTGGAAAAACCACTTTTCACACTTGTGTTAGTGTTGAAAAACCACTTTTCGCACTTGTGTTAGTGTTGAAAAACCACTTTTCGCACTTGTGTTGGTGCAGGAAACCACTTTTGCACTTGTATTAGTGTGGAAAAAACACTTTTTGCACTTGTGATAATGTTGAAAAACCACTTTTCGCACTTGTGTTAGTGTTGAAAAACCACTTTTCGTACTTGTGTTAGTGTTGAAAAACCACTTTTCGCACTTGTATTAGTGTGCAAAAACCACTTTTCGCACTTGTGTTAGTGTTGAAAAACCACTTTTCGCACTTGTGTTAGTGTTGAAAAACCACTTTTCGCACTTGTGTTTGTGTTGAAAAACCACTTTTCGCACTTGTGTTGGTGCAGGAAACCACTTTTGCACTTGTATTAGTGTGGAAAAAACACTTTTCGCACTTGTGTTTGTGTTGAAAAACCACTTTTCGCACTTGTGTTGGTGCAGGAAACCACTTTTGCACTTGTTTTAGTGTGGAAAAACCACTTTTCGCACTTGTGTTAGTGTTGAAAAACCACTTTTCGCACTTGTGTTAGTGTTGAAAAACCACTTTTCGCATATGTATTAGTGTGGAAAAAACACTTTTCGCACTTGTGTTAGTGTTGAAAAACCACTTTTCGCACTTGTGTTCGTGTTGAAAAACCACTTTTCGCACTTGTGTTTGTGCAGGAAACCACTTTTGCACTTGTATTACTGTGGAAAAACCACTTTTCGCACTTGTGTTAGTGTTGAAAAACCACTTTTCGCACTTGTGTTAATGTTGAAAAACCACTTTTCGCACTTGTGTTGGTGCAAGAAACCACTTTTGCACTTGTATTAGTGTGGAAAAACCACTTTTTGCACTTGTGTTAGTGTTGAAAAACCACTTTTCGCACTTGTGTTAGTGTTGAAAAACCACTTTTCGCACGTGTGTTGGTGCAGGAAACCACTTTTGCACTTGTATTAGAGTGGAAAAAACACTTTTTGCACTTGTGATAGTGTTGAAAAAACACTTTTCTCACTTGTGTTAGTGTTGAAAAACCACTTTTCGCACTTGTGTTAGTGTTGAAAAACCACTTTTCGCACTTGTGTTGGTGCAGGAAACCACTTTTGCACTTGTATTAGTGTGGAAAAACCACTTTTTGCACTTGTGTTAGTGTTGAAAAACCACTTTTCGCACTTGTGTTAGTGTTGAAAAACCACTTTTCGCACTTGTGTTGGTGCAGGAAACCACTTTTGCACTTGTATTAGTGTGGAAAAACCACTTTTCGCACTTGTGTTGGTGTTGAAAAACCACTTTTCGCACTTGTGTTAGTGTTGAAAAACCACTTTTTGCACTTGTGTTGGTGCAGGAAACCACTTTTGCACTTGTATTAGTGTGGAAAAACCACTTTTTGCACTTGTGTTAGTGTTGAAAAACCACTTTTCGCACTTGTGTTAGTGTTGAAAAACCACTTTTCGCACTTGCGTTGGTGCAGGAAACCACTTTTGCACTTGCATTAGTGTGGAAAAAACACTTTTTGCACTTGTGATAGTGTTGAAAAACCACTTTTCGCACTTGTGTTAGTGTTGAAAAACCACTTTTCACACTTGTGTTGGTGCAGGAAACCACTTTTGCACTTGTATTAGTGTGGAAAAACCACTTTTCGCAATTGTGTTAGTGTTGAAAAACCACTTTTCGCACTTGTGTTAGTGTTGAAAAACCACTTTTCGCACTTGTGTTAGTGTTGAAAAACCACTTTTCGCACTTGTGTTGGTGCAGGAAACCACGTTTGCACTTGTACTAGTGTGGAAAAAACACTTTTCACACTTGTGTTTGTGTTGAAAAACCACTTTTCGCACTTGTGTTAGTGTTGAAAAACCACTTTTTGCACTTGTGTTAGTGTTGAAAAACTACTTTTCGCACTTGAGTTGGTGCAGGAAACCACTTTTGCACTTGTATTAGTGTGGAAAAACCACTTTTCGCACTTGTGTTAGTGTTGAAAAACCACTTTTCGCACTTGTGTTAGTGTTGAAAAACCACTTTTCGCACTTGTGTTGGTGCAGGAAACCACTTTTGCACTTGTATTAGTGTGGAAAAAACACTTTTCGCACTTGTGTTAGTGTTGAAAAACCACTTTTCGCACTTGTATTAGTGTTGAAAAACCACTTTTCGCACTTGTGTTGGTGCAGGAAACCACTTTTGCACTTGTATTAGTGTGGAAAAAACACTTTTCGCACTTGTGTTAGTGTTGAAAAACCACTTTTCGCACTTGTGTTAGTGTTGAAAAACCACTTTTCACACTTGTGTTGGTGCAGGAAACCACTTTTGCACTTGTATTAGTGTGGAAAAACCACTTTTCGCACTTGTGTTAGTGTTGAAAAACCACTTTCTGCACTTGTGTTAGTGTTGAAAAACCACTTTTCACACTTGTGTTGGTGCAGGAAACCACTTTTGCACTTGTATTAGTGTGGAAAAACCACTTTTCGCACTTGTGTTAGTGTTGAAAAACCACTTTTTGCACTTGTGTTAGTGTTGAAAAACCACTTTTCGCACTTGTGTTGGTGCAGGAAACCACTTTTGCACTTGTATTAGTGTGGAAAAAACACTTTTTGCACTTGTGATAGTGTTGAAAAACCACTTTTCGCACTTGTGTTAGTGTTGAAAAACCACTTTTCGCACTTGTGTTAGTGTTGAAAAACCACCTTTTGCACTTGTGTTGGTGCAGGAAACCACTTTTGCACTTGTATTAGTGTGGAAAAAACACTTTTCACACTTGTGTTAGTGTTGAAAAACCACTTTTCGCACTTGTGTTAGTGTTGGAAAACCACTTTTCGCACTTGTGTTAGTGTTGAAAAACCACTTTTCGCACTTGTTTTGGTGCAGGAAACCACTTTTGCACTTGTATTAGTGTGGAAAAACCACTTTTCGCACTTGTGTTAGTGTTGAAAAACCACTTTTCGCACCTGTGTTAGTGTTGAAAAAGCACTTTTCGCACTTGTGTTGGTGCAGGAAACCACTTTTGCACTTGTATTAGTGTGGAAAAAACACTTTTTGCACTTGTGATAGTGTTGAAAAACCACTTTTCGCACGTGTGTTAGTGTTGAAAAACCACTTTTCGCACTTGTGTTAGTGTTGAAAAACCACTTTTCGCACTTGTGTTGGTGCAGGAAACCACTTTTGCACTTGTATTAGTGTGGAAAAACCACTTTTTGCACTTGTGTTAGTGTTGAAAAACCACTTTTCGCACTTGTGTTAGTGTTGAAAAACCACTTTTCGCACTTGTGTTGGTGCAGGAAACCACTTTTGCACTTGTATTAGTGTGGAAAAACCACTTTTCGCACTTGTGTTGGTGTTGAAAAACCACTTTTCGCACTTGTGTTAGTGTTGAAAAACCACTTTTTGCACTTGTGTTGGTGCAGGAAACCACTTTTGCACTTGTATTAGTGTGGAAAAACCACTTTTTGCACTTGTGTTAGTGTTGAAAAACCACTTTTCGCACTTGTGTTAGTGTTGAAAAACCACTTTTCGCACTTGTGTTGGTGCAGGAAACCACTTTTGCACTTGTATTAGTGTGGAAAAACCACTTTTCGCACTTGTGTTAGTGTTGAAAAACCACTTTTCGCACTTGTGTTAGTGTTGAAAAACCACTTTTCGCACTTGTGTTGGTACAGGAAACCACTTTTGCACTTGTATTAGTGTGGAAAAACCACTTTTCGCACTTGTGTTAGTGTTGAAAAACCACTTTTCGCACTTGTGTTAGTGTTGAAAAACCACTTTTCGCACTTGTGTTAGTGTTGAAAAACCACTTTTCGCACTTGTGTTAGTGTTGAAAAACCACTTTTCGCACTTGTGTTAGTGTTGAAAAACCACTTTTCACACTTGTGTTGGTGCAGGAAACCACTTTTGCACTTGTATTAGTGTGGAAAAACCACTTTTCGCACTTGTGTTAGTGTTGAAAAACCACTTTTCGCACTTGTGTTAGTGTTGAAAAACCACTTTTCACACTTGTGTTGGTGCAGGAAACCACTTTTGCACTTGTATTAGTGTGGAAAAACCACTTTTCGCACTTGTGTTAGTGTTGGAAAACCACTTTTCGCACTTGTGTTAGTGTTGAAAAACCACTTTTCGCACTTGTGTTGGTGTAGGAAACCACTTTTGCACTTGTATTAGTGTGGCAAAACCACTTTTCGCAATTGTGTTAGTGTTGAAAAACCACTTTTCGCACTTTTGTTGGTGCAGGAAACCACGTTTGCACTTGTATTAGTGTGGCAAAACCACTTTTCGCACATGTGTTAGTGTTGAAAAACCACTTTTCGCACTTGTGTTAGTGTTGAAAAACCACTTTGCGCACTTGTGTTGGTGCAGGCAACCACTTTTGCACTTGTATTAGTGTGGAAAAACCACTTTTCACACTTGTGTTAGTGTTGAAAAACCACTTTTCGCACTTGTGTTAGTGTTGAAAAACCACTTTTCGCACTTGTGGTGGTGCAGGAAACCACTTTTGCACTTGTATTAGTGTGGAAAAAACACTTTTTGCACTTGTGATAATGTTGAAAAACCACTTTTCGCACTTGTGTTAGTGTTGAAAAACCACTTTTCGTACTTGTGTTAGTGTTGAAAAACCACTTTTCGCACTTGTATTAGTGTGGCAAAACCACTTTTCGCAATTGTGTTAGTGTTGAAAAACCACTTTTCGCACTTGTGTTGGTGCAGGAAACCACTTTTGCACTTGTATTAGTGTGGCAAAACCACTTTTCGCACATGTGTTAGTGTTGAAAAACCACTTTTCGCACTTGTGTTAGTGTTGAAAAAACACTTTTCGCACTTCTGTTGGTGCAGGCAACCACTTTTGCACTTGTATTAGTGTGGAAAAACCACTTTTCACACTTGTGTTAGTGTTGAAAAACCACTTTTCGCACTTGTGTTAGTGTTGAAAAACCACTTTTCGCACTTGTGTTGGTGCAGGAAACCACTTTTGCACTTGTATTAGTGTGGAAAAAACACTTTTTGCACTTGTGATAATGTTGAAAAACCACTTTTCGCACTTGTGTTAGTGTTGAAAAAACACTTTTCGTACTTGTGTTAGTGTTGAAAAACCACTTTTCGCACTTGTATTAGTGTGGCAAAACCACTTTTCGCAATTGTGTTAGTGTTGAAAAACCACTTTTCGAACTTGTGTTGGTGCAGGAAACCACTTTTGCACTTGTATTAGTGTGGCAAAACCACTTTTCGCACATGTGTTAGTGTTGAAAAACCACTTTTCGCACTTGTGTTAGTGTTGAAAAAACACTTTTCGCACTTGTGTTGGTGCAGGCAACCACTTTTGCACTTGTATTAGTGTGGAAAAACCACTTTTCACACTTGTGTTAGTGTTGAAAAACCACTTTTCGCACTTGTGTTAGTGTTGAAAAACCACTTTTCGCACTTGTGTTGGTGCAGGAAACCACTTTTGCACTTGTATTAGTTTGGAAAAAACACTTTTTGCACTTGTGATAATGTTGAAAAACCACTTTTCGCACTTGTGTTAGTGTTGAAAAACCACTTTTCGTACTTGTGTTAGTGTTGAAAAACCACTTTTCGCACTTGTATTAGTGTGCAAAAACCACTTTTCGCACTTTTGTTAGTGTTGAAAAACCACTTTTGCACTTGTATTAGTGTGGAAAAAACACTTTTCGCACTTGTGTTTGTGTTGAAAAACCACTTTTCGCACTTGTGTTGGTGCAGGAAACCACTTTTGCACTTGTTTTAGTGTGGAAAAACCACTTTTCGCACTTGTGTTAGTGTTGAAAAACCACTTTTCGCACTTGTGTTAGTGTTGAAAAACCACTTTTCGCACTTGTATTAGTGTGGAAAAAACACTTTTCGCACTTGTGTTAGTGTTGAAAAACCACTTTTCGCACTTGTGTTCGTGTTGAAAAACCACTTTTCGCACTTGTGTTTGTGCAGGAAACCACTTTTGCACTTGTATTACTGTGGAAAAACCACTTTTCGCACTTGTGTTAGTGTTGAAAAACCACTTTTCGCACTTGTGTTAATGTTGAAAAACCACTTTTCGCACTTGTGTTGGTGCAAGAAACCACTTTTGCACTTGTATTAGTGTGGAAAAACCACTTTTTGCACTTGTATTAGTGTTGAAAAACCACTTTTCGCACTTGTGTTAGTGTTGAAAAACCACTTTTCGCACGTGTGTTGGTGCAGGAAACCACTTTTGCACTTGTATTAGAGTGGAAAAAACACTTTTTGCACTTGTGATAGTGTTGAAAAACCACTTTTCTCACTTGTGTTAGTGTTGAAAAACCACTTTTCGCACTTGTGTTAGTGTTGAAAAACCACTTTTCGCACTTGTGTTGGTGCAGGAAACCACTTTTGCACTTGTATTAGTGTGGAAAAACCACTTTTTGCACTTGTGTTAGTGTTGAAAAACCACTTTTCGCACTTGTGTTAGTGTTGAAAAACCACTTTTCGCACTTGTGTTGGTGCAGGAAACCACATTTGCACTTGTATTAGTGTGGAAAAACCACTTTTCGCACTTGTGTTGGTGTTGAAAAACCACTTTTCGCACTTGTGTTAGTGTTGAAAAACCACTTTTTGCACTTGTGTTGGTGCAGGAAACCACTTTTGCACTTGTATTAGTGTGGAAAAACCACTTTTTGCACTTGTGTTAGTGTTGAAAAACCACTTTTCGCACTTGTGTTAGTGTTGAAAAACCACTTTTCGCACTTGTGTTGGTGCAGGAAACCACTTTTGCACTTGCATTAGTGTGGAAAAAACACTTTTTGCACTTGTGATAGTGTTGAAAAACCACTTTTCGCACTTGTGTTAGTGTTGAAAAACCACTTTTCGCACTTGTGTTGGTGCAGGAAACCACTTTTGCACTTGTATTAGTGTGGAAAAACCACTTTTCGCAATTGTGTTAGTGTTGAAAAACCACTTTTCGCACTTGTGTTAGTGTTGAAAAACCACTTTTCGCACTTGTGTTAGTGTTGAAAAACCACTTTTCGCACTTGTGTTGGTGCAGGAAACCACTTTTGCACTTGTATTAGTGTGGAAAAACCACTTTTGCACTTGCATTAGTGTGGAAAAAACACTTTTTGCACTTGTGATAGTGTTGAAAAACCACTTTTCGCACTTGTGTTAGTGTTGAAAAACCACTTTTCACACTTGTGTTGGTGCAGGAAACCACTTTTGCACTTGTATTAGTGTGGAAAAACCACTTTTCGCAATTGTGTTAGTGTTGAAAAACCACTTTTCGCACTTGTGTTAGTGTTGAAAAACCACTTTTCGCACTTGTGTTAGTGTTGAAAAACCACTTTTCGCACTTGTGTTGGTGCAGGAAACCACGTTTGCACTTGTACTAGTGTGGAAAAAACACTTTTCACACTTGTGTTTGTGTTGAAAAACCACTTTTCGCACTTGTGTTAGTGTTGAAAAACCACTTTTTGCACTTGTGTTAGTGTTGAAAAACTACTTTTCGCACTTGAGTTGGTGCAGGAAACCACTTTTGCACTTGTATTAGTGTGGAAAAACCACTTTTCGCACTTGTGTTAGTGTTGAAAAACCACTTTTCGCACTTGTGTTAGTGTTGAAAAACCACTTTTCGCACTTGTGTTGGTGCAGGAAACCACTTTTGCACTTGTATTAGTGTGGAAAAAACACTTTTCGCACTTGTGTTAGTGTTGAAAAACCACTTTTCGCACTTGTATTAGTGTTGAAAAACCACTTTTCGCACTTGTGTTGGTGCAGGAAACCACTTTTGCACTTGTATTAGTGTGGAAAAAACACTTTTCGCACTTGTGTTAGTGTTGAAAAACCACTTTTCGCACTTGTGTTAGTGTTGAAAAACCACTTTTCACACTTGTGTTGGTGCAGGAAACCACTTTTGCACTTGTATTAGTGTGGAAAAACCACTTTTCGCACTTGTGTTAGTGTTGAAAAACCACTTTCTGCACTTGTGTTAGTGTTGAAAAACCACTTTTCACACTTGTGTTGGTGCAGGAAACCACTTTTGCACTTGTATTAGTGTGGAAAAACCACTTTTCGCACTTGTGTTAGTGTTGAAAAACCACTTTTTGCACTTGTGTTAGTGTTGAAAAACCACTTTTCGCACTTGTGTTGGTGCAGGAAACCACTTTTGCACTTGTATTAGTGTGGAAAAAACACTTTTTGCACTTGTGATAGTGTTGAAAAACCACTTTTCGCACTTGTGTTAGTGTTGAAAAACCACTTTTCGCACTTGTGTTAGTGTTGAAAAACCACCTTTCGCACTTGTGTTGGTGCAGGAAACCACTTTTGCACTTGTATTAGTGTGGAAAAAACACTTTTCACACTTGTGTTAGTGTTGAAAAACCACTTTTCGCACTTGTGTTAGTGTTGGAAAACCACTTTTCGCACTTGTGTTAGTGTTGAAAAACCACTTTTCGCACTTGTTTTGGTGCAGGAAACCACTTTTGCACTTGTATTAGTGTGGAAAAACCACTTTTCGCACTTGTGTTAGTGTTGAAAAACCACTTTTCGCACCTGTGTTAGTGTTGAAAAACCACTTTTCGCACTTGTGTTGGTGCAGGAAACCACTTTTGCACTTGTATTAGTGTGGAAAAAACACTTTTTGCACTTGTGATAGTGTTGAAAAACCACTTTTCGCACGTGTGTTAGTGTTGAAAAACCACTTTTCGCACTTGTGTTAGTGTTGAAAAACCACTTTTCGCACTTGTGTTGGTGCAGGAAACCACTTTTGCACTTGTATTAGTGTGGAAAAACCACTTTTTGCACTTGTGTTAGTGTTGAAAAACCACTTTTCGCACTTGTGTTAGTGTTGAAAAACCACTTTTCGCACTTGTGTTGGTGCAGGAAACCACTTTTGCACTTGTATTAGTGTGGAAAAACCACTTTTCGCACTTGTGTTGGTGTTGAAAAACCACTTTTCGCACTTGTGTTAGTGTTGAAAAACCACTTTTTGCACTTGTGTCGGTGCAGGAAACCACTTTTGCACTTGTATTAGTGTGGAAAAACCACTTTTTGCACTTGTGTTAGTGTTGAAAAACCACTTTTCGCACTTGTGTTAGTGTTGAAAAACCACTTTTCGCACTTGTGTTGGTGCAGGAAACCACTTTTGCACTTGTATTAGTGTGGAAAAACCACTTTTCGCACTTGTGTTAGTGTTGAAAAACCACTTTTCGCACTTGTGTTAGTGTTGAAAAACCACTTTTCGCACTTGTGTTGGTACAGGAAACCACTTTTGCACTTGTATTAGTGTGGAAAAACCACTTTTCGCACTTGTGTTAGTGTTGAAAAACCACTTTTCGCACTTGTGTTAGTGTTGAAAAACCACTTTTCGCACTTGTGTTAGTGTTGAAAAACCACTTTTCGCACTTGTGTTAGTGTTGAAAAACCACTTTTCGCACTTGTGTTAGTGTTGAAAAACCACTTTTCACACTTGTGTTGGTGCAGGAAACCACTTTTGCACTTGTATTAGTGTGGAAAAACCACTTTTCGCACTTGTGTTAGTGTTGAAAAACCACTTTTCGCACTTGTGTTAGTGTTGAAAAACCACTTTTCACACTTGTGTTGGTGCAGGAAACCACTTTTGCACTTGTATTAGTGTGGAAAAACCACTTTTCGCACTTGTGTTAGTGTTGGAAAACCACTTTTCGCACTTGTGTTAGTGTTGAAAAACCACTTTTCGCACTTGTGTTGGTGTAGGAAACCACTTTTGCACTTGTATTAGTGTGGCAAAACCACTTTTCGCAATTGTGTTAGTGTTGAAAAACCACTTTTCGCACTTTTGTTGGTGCAGGAAACCACGTTTGCACTTGTATTAGTGTGGCAAAACCACTTTTCGCACATGTGTTAGTGTTGAAAAACCACTTTTCGCACTTGTGTTAGTGTTGAAAAACCACTTTGCGCACTTGTGTTGGTGCAGGCAACCACTTTTGCACTTGTATTAGTGTGGAAAAACCACTTTTCACACTTGTGTTAGTGTTGAAAAACCACTTTTCGCACTTGTGTTAGTGTTGAAAAACCACTTTTCGCACTTGTGGTGGTGCAGGAAACCACTTTTGCACTTGTATTAGTGTGGAAAAAACACTTTTTGCACTTGTGATAATGTTGAAAAACCACTTTTCGCACTTGTGTTAGTGTTGAAAAACCACTTTTCGTACTTGTGTTAGTGTTGAAAAACCACTTTTCGCACTTGTATTAGTGTGGCAAAACCACTTTTCGCAATTGTGTTAGTGTTGAAAAACCACTTTTCGCACTTGTGTTGGTGCAGGAAACCACTTTTGCACTTGTATTAGTGTGGCAAAACCACTTTTCGCACATGTGTTAGTGTTGAAAAACCACTTTTCGCACTTGTGTTAGTGTTGAAAAAACACTTTTCGCACTTCTGTTGGTGCAGGCAACCACTTTTGCACTTGTATTAGTGTGGAAAAACCACTTTTCACACTTGTGTTAGTGTTGAAAAACCACTTTTCGCACTTGTGTTAGTGTTGAAAAACCACTTTTCGCACTTGTGTTGGTGCAGGAAACCACTTTTGCACTTGTATTAGTGTGGAAAAAACACTTTTTGCACTTGTGATAATGTTGAAAAACCACTTTTCGCACTTGTGTTAGTGTTGAAAAAACACTTTTCGTACTTGTGTTAGTGTTGAAAAACCACTTTTCGCACTTGTATTAGTGTGGCAAAACCACTTTTCGCAATTGTGTTAGTGTTGAAAAACCACTTTTCGAACTTGTGTTGGTGCAGGAAACCACTTTTGCACTTGTATTAGTGTGGCAAAACCACTTTTCGCACATGTGTTAGTGTTGAAAAACCACTTTTCGCACTTGTGTTAGTGTTGAAAAAACACTTTTCGCACTTGTGTTGGTGCAGGCAACCACTTTTGCACTTGTATTAGTGTGGAAAAACCACTTTTCACACTTGTGTTAGTGTTGAAAAACCACTTTTCGCACTTGTGTTAGTGTTGAAAAACCACTTTTCGCACTTGTGTTGGTGCAGGAAACCACTTTTGCACTTGTATTAGTGTGGAAAAAACACTTTTTGCACTTGTGATAATGTTGAAAAACCACTTTTCGCACTTGTGTTAGTGTTGAAAAACCACTTTTCGTACTTGTGTTAGTGTTGAAAAACCACTTTTCGCACTTGTATTAGTGTGCAAAAACCACTTTTCGCACTTGTGTTAGTGTTGAAAAACCACTTTTGCACTTGTATTAGTGTGGAAAAAACACTTTTCGCACTTGTGTTTGTGTTGAAAAACCACTTTTCGCACTTGTGTTGGTGCAGGAAACCACTTTTGCACTTGTTTTAGTGTGGAAAAACCACTTTTCGCACTTGTGTTAGTGTTGAAAAACCACTTTTCGCACTTGTGTTAGTGTTGAAAAACCACTTTTCGCACTTGTATTAGTGTGGAAAAAACACTTTTCGCACTTGTGTTAGTGTTGAAAAACCACTTTTCGCACTTGTGTTCGTGTTGAAAAACCACTTTTCGCACTTGTGTTTGTGCAGGAAACCACTTTTGCACTTGTATTACTGTGGAAAAACCACTTTTCGCACTTGTGTTAGTGTTGAAAAACCACTTTTCGCACTTGTGTTAATGTTGAAAAACCACTTTTCGCACTTGTGTTGGTGCAAGAAACCACTTTTGCACTTGTATTAGTGTGGAAAAACCACTTTTTGCACTTGTATTAGTGTTGAAAAACCACTTTTCGCACTTGTGTTAGTGTTGAAAAACCACTTTTCGCACGTGTGTTGGTGCAGGAAACCACTTTTGCACTTGTATTAGAGTGGAAAAAACACTTTTTGCACTTGTGATAGTGTTGAAAAACCACTTTTCTCACTTGTGTTAGTGTTGAAAAACCACTTTTCGCACTTGTGTTAGTGTTGAAAAACCACTTTTCGCACTTGTGTTGGTGCAGGAAACCACTTTTGCACTTGTATTAGTGTGGAAAAACCACTTTTTGCACTTGTGTTAGTGTTGAAAAACCACTTTTCGCACTTGTGTTAGTGTTGAAAAACCACTTTTCGCACTTGTGTTGGTGCAGGAAACCACATTTGCACTTGTATTAGTGTGGAAAAACCACTTTTCGCACTTGTGTTGGTGTTGAAAAACCACTTTTCGCACTTGTGTTAGTGTTGAAAAACCACTTTTTGCACTTGTGTTGGTGCAGGAAACCACTTTTGCACTTGTATTAGTGTGGAAAAACCACTTTTTGCACTTGTGTTAGTGTTGAAAAACCACTTTTCGCACTTGTGTTAGTGTTGAAAAACCACTTTTCGCACTTGTGTTGGTGCAGGAAACCACTTTTGCACTTGCATTAGTGTGGAAAAAACACTTTTTGCACTTGTGATAGTGTTGAAAAACCACTTTTCGCACTTGTGTTAGTGTTGAAAAACCACTTTTCGCACTTGTGTTGGTGCAGGAAACCACTTTTGCACTTGTATTAGTGTGGAAAAACCACTTTTCGCAATTGTGTTAGTGTTGAAAAACCACTTTTCGCACTTGTGTTAGTGTTGAAAAACCACTTTTCGCACTTGTGTTAGTGTTGAAAAACCACTTTTCGCACTTGTGTTGGTGCAGGAAACCACTTTTGCACTTGTATTAGTGTGGAAAAAACACTTTTCACACTTGTGTTTGTGTTGAAAAACCACTTTTCGCACTTGTGTTAGTGTTGAAAAACCACTTCTCGCACTTGTGTTAGTGTTGAAAAACTACTTTTCGCACTTGAGTTGGTGCAGGAAACCACTTTTGCACTTGTATTAGTGTGGAAAAACCACTTTTCGCACTTGTGTTAGTGTTGAAAAACCACTTTTCGCACTTGTGTTAGTGTTGAAAAACCACTTTTCGCACTTGTGTTGGTGCAGGAAACCACTTTTGCACTTGTATTAGTGTGGAAAAAACACTTTTCGCACTTGTGTTAGTGTTGAAAAACCACTTTTCGCACTTGTATTAGTGTTGAAAAACCACTTTTCGCACTTGTGTTGGTGCAGGAAACCACTTTTGCACTTGTATTAGTGTGGAAAAAACACTTTTCGCACTTGTGTTAGTGTTGAAAAACCACTTTTCGCACTTGTGTTAGTGTTGAAAAACCACTTTTCACACTTGTGTTGGTGCAGGAAACCACTTTTGCACTTGTATTAGTGTGGAAAAACCACTTTTCGCACTTGTGTTAGTGTTGAAAAACCACTTTCTGCACTTGTGTTAGTGTTGAAAAACCACTTTTCACACTTGTGTTGGTGCAGGAAACCACTTTTGCACTTGTATTAGTGTGGAAAAACCACTTTTCGCACTTGTGTTAGTGTTGAAAAACCACTTTTTGCACTTGTGTTAGTGTTGAAAAACCACTTTTCGCACTTGTGTTGGTGCAGGAAACCACTTTTGCACTTGTATTATTGTGGAAAAAACACTTTTTGCACTTGTGATAGTGTTGAAAAACCACTTTTCGCACTTGTGTTAGTGTTGAAAAACCACTTTTCGCACTTGTGTTAGTGTTGAAAAACCACCTTTCGCACTTGTGTTGGTGCAGGAAACCACTTTTGCACTTGTATTAGTGTGGAAAAAACACTTTTCACACTTGTGTTAGTGTTGAAAAACCACTTTTCGCACTTGTGTTAGTGTTGGAAAACCACTTTTCGCACTTGTGTTAGTGTTGAAAAACCACTTTTCGCACTTGTTTTGGTGCAGGAAACCACTTTTGCACTTGTATTAGTGTGGAAAAACCACTTTTCGCACTTGTGTTAGTGTTGAAAAACCACTTTTCGCACCTGTGTTAGTGTTGAAAAACCACTTTTCGCACTTGTGTTGGTGCAGGAAACCACTTTTGCACTTGTATTAGTGTGGAAAAAACACTTTTTGCACTTGTGATAGTGTTGAAAAACCACTTTTCGCACGTGTGTTAGTGTTGAAAAACCACTTTTCGCACTTGTGTTGGTGCAGGAAACCACTTTTGCACTTGTATTAGTGTGGAATAACCACTTTTCGCACTTGTGTTAGTGTTGAAAAACCACTTTTCGCACTTGTGTTAGTGTTGAAAAACCACTTTTCGCACTTGTGTTAGTGTTGAAAAACCACTTTTCGCACTTGTGTTGGTGCAGGAAACCACTTTTGCACTTGTATTAGTGTGGAAAAACCACTTTTCGCACTTGTGTTAGTGTTGAAAAACCACTTTTCGCACTTGTGTTAGTGTTGAAAAACCACTTTTTGCACTTGTGTTAGTGTTGAAAAACCACTTTTCGCACTTGTGTTAGTGTTGAAAAACCACTTTTCGCACTTTTGTTCGTGTTGAAAAACCACTTTTCGCACTTGTGTTAGTGTTGAAAAACCACTTTTCGCACTTGTGTTGGTGCAGGAAACCACTTTTGCACTTGTATTAGTGTGGAAAAACCACTTTTCGTACTTGTGTTAGTGTTGAAAAACCACTTTTCGCACTTGTATTAGTGTGGCAAAACCACTTTTCACAATTGTGTTAGTGTTGAAAAACCACTTTTCGCACTTGTGTTGGTGCAGGAAACCACTTTTGCACTTGTATTAGTGTGGCAAAACCACTTTTCGCACATGTGTTAGTGTTGAAAAACCACTTTTCGCACTTGTGTTAGTGTTGAAAAAACACTTTTCGCACTTGTGTTGGTGCAGGCAACCACTTTTGCACTTGTATTAGTGTGGAAAAACCACTTTTCACACTTGTGTTAGTGTTGAAAAACCACTTTTCGACTTGTGTTAGTGTTGAAAAACCACTTTTCGCACTTGTGTTGGTGCAGGAAACCACTTTTGCACTTGTATTAGTGTGGAAAAAACACTTTTTGCACTTGTGATAATGTTGAAAAACCACTTTTCGCACTTGTGTTAGTGTTGAAAAACCACTTTTCGTACTTGTGTTAGTGTTGAAAAACCACTTTTCGCACTTGTATTAGTGTGCAAAAACCACTTTTCGCACTTGTGTTAGTGTTGAAAAACCACTTTTCGCACTTGTGTTAGTGTTGAAAAACCACTTTTCGCACTTGTGTTTGTGTTGAAAAACCACTTTTCGCACTTGTGTTGGTGCAGGAAACCACTTTTGCACTTGTGTTAGTGTTGAAAAACCACTTTTCGCACTTGTGTTAGTGTTGAAAAACCACTTTTCGCACTTGTGTTGGTGCAGGAAACCACTTTTGCACTTGTATTAGTGTGGAAAAAACACTTTTCACACTTGTGTTTGTGTTGAAAAACCACTTTTCGCACTTGTGTTAGTGTTGAAAAACCACTTTTCGCACTTGTGTTAGTGTTGAAAAACTACTTTTCGCACTTGAGTTGGTGCAGGAAACCACTTTTGCACTTGTATTAGTGTGGAAAAACCACTTTTCGCACTTGTGTTAGTGTTGAAAAACCACTTTTCGCACTTGTGTTAGTGTTGAAAAACCACTTTTCGCACTTGTGTTGGTGCAGGAAACCACTTTTGCACTTGTATTAGTGTGGAAAAAACACTTTTCGCACTTGTGTTAGTGTTGAAAAACCACTTTTCGCACTTGTATTAGTGTTGAAAAACCACTTTTCGCACTTGTGTTGGTGCAGGAAACCACTTTTGCACTTGTATTAGTGTGGAAAAAACACTTTTCGCACTTGTGTTAGTGTTGAAAAACCACTTTTCGCACTTGTGTTAGTGTTGAAAAACCACTTTTCACACTTGTGTTGGTGCAGGAAACCACTTTTGCACTTGTATTAGTGTGGAAAAACCACTTTTCGCACTTGTGTTAGTGTTGAAAAACCACTTTCTGCACTTGTGTTAGTGTTGAAAAACCACTTTTCACACTTGTGTTGGTGCAGGAAACCACTTTTGCACTTGTATTAGTGTGGAAAAACCACTTTTCGCACTTGTGTTAGTGTTGAAAAACCACTTTTTGCACTTGTGTTAGTGTTGAAAAACCACTTTTCGCACTTGTGTTGGTGCAGGAAACCACTTTTGCACTTGTATTAGTGTGGAAAAAACACTTTTTGCACTTGTGATAGTGTTGAAAAACCACTTTTCGCACTTGTGTTAGTGTTGAAAAACCACTTTTCGCACTTGTGTTAGTGTTGAAAAACCACCTTTCGCACTTGTGTTGGTGCAGGAAACCACTTTTGCACTTGTATTAGTGTGGAAAAAACACTTTTCACACTTGTGTTAGTGTTGAAAAACCACTTTTCGCACTTGTGTTAGTGTTGGAAAACCACTTTTCGCACTTGTGTTAGTGTTGAAAAACCACTTTTCGCACTTGTTTTGGTGCAGGAAACCACTTTTGCACTTGTATTAGTGTGGAAAAACCACTTTTCGCACTTGTGTTAGTGTTGAAAAACCACTTTTCGCACCTGTGTTAGTGTTGAAAAACCACTTTTCGCACTTGTGTTGGTGCAGGAAACCACTTTTGCACTTGTATTAGTGTGGAAAAAACACTTTTTGCACTTGTGATAGTGTTGAAAAACCACTTTTCGCACGTGTGTTAGTGTTGAAAAACCACTTTTCGCACTTGTGTTGGTGCAGGAAACCACTTTTGCACTTGTATTAGTGTGGAATAACCACTTTTCGCACTTGTGTTAGTGTTGAAAAACCACTTTTCGCACTTGTGTTAGTGTTGAAAAACCACTTTTCGCACTTGTGTTAGTGTTGAAAAACCACTTTTCGCACTTGTGTTGGTGCAGGAAACCACTTTTGCACTTGTATTAGTGTGGAAAAACCACTTTTCGCACTTGTGTTAGTGTTGAAAAACCACTTTTCGCACTTGTGTTAGTGTTGAAAAACCACTTTTTGCACTTGTGTTAGTGTTGAAAAACCACTTTTCGCACTTGTGTTAGTGTTGAAAAACCACTTTTCGCACTTTTGTTCGTGTTGAAAAACCACTTTTCGCACTTGTGTTAGTGTTGAAAAACCACTTTTCGCACTTGTGTTGGTGCAGGAAACCACTTTTGCACTTGTATTAGTGTGGAAAAACCACTTTTCGTACTTGTGTTAGTGTTGAAAAACCACTTTTCGCACTTGTATTAGTGTGGCAAAACCACTTTTCACAATTGTGTTAGTGTTGAAAAACCACTTTTCGCACTTGTGTTGGTGCAGGAAACCACTTTTGCACTTGTATTAGTGTGGCAAAACCACTTTTCGCACATGTGTTAGTGTTGAAAAACCACTTTTCGCACTTGTGTTAGTGTTGAAAAAACACTTTTCGCACTTGTGTTGGTGCAGGCAACCACTTTTGCACTTGTATTAGTGTGGAAAAACCACTTTTCACACTTGTGTTAGTGTTGAAAAACCACTTTTCGACTTGTGTTAGTGTTGAAAAACCACTTTTCGCACTTGTGTTGGTGCAGGAAACCACTTTTGCACTTGTATTAGTGTGGAAAAAACACTTTTTGCACTTGTGATAATGTTGAAAAACCACTTTTCGCACTTGTGTTAGTGTTGAAAAACCACTTTTCGTACTTGTGTTAGTGTTGAAAAACCACTTTTCGCACTTGTATTAGTGTGCAAAAACCACTTTTCGCACTTGTGTTAGTGTTGAAAAACCACTTTTCGCACTTGTGTTAGTGTTGAAAAACCACTTTTCGCACTTGTGTTTGTGTTGAAAAACCACTTTTCGCACTTGTGTTGGTGCAGGAAACCACTTTTGCACTTGTATTAGTGTGGAAAAAACACTTTTCGCACTTGTGTTTATGTTGAAAAACCACTTTTCGCACTTGTGTTGGTGCAGGAAACCACTTTTGCACTTGTTTTAGTGTGGAAAAACCACTTTTCGCACTTGTGTTAGTGTTGAAAAACCACTTTTCGCACTTGTGTTAGTGTTGAAAAACCACTTTTCGCACTTGTATTAGTGTGGAAAAAACACTTTTCGCACTTGTGTTAGTGTTGAAAAACCACTTTTCGCACTTGTGTTCGTGTTGAAAAACCACTTTTCGCACTTGTGTTTGTGCAGGAAACCACTTTTGCACTTGTATTGCTGTGGAAAAACCACTTTTCGCACTTGTGTTAGTGTTGAAAAACCACTTTTCGCACTTGTGTTAATGTTGAAAAACCACTTTTCGCACTTGTGTTGGTGCAAGAAACCACTTTTGCACTTGTATTAGTGTGGAAAAACCACTTTTTGCACTTGTGTTAGTGTTGAAAAACCACTTTTCGCACTTGTGTTAGTGTTGAAAAACCACTTTTCGCACATGTGTTGGTGCAGGAAACCACTTTTGCACTTGTATTAGAGTGGACAAAACACTTTTTGCACTTGTGATAGAGTTGAAAAACCACTTTTCTCACTTGTGTTAGTGTTGAAAAACCACTTTTCGCACTTATGTTAGTGTTGAAAAACCACTTTTCGCACTTGTGTTGGTGCAGGAAACCACTTTTGCACTTGTATTAGTGTGGAAAAATCACTTTTTGCACTTGTGTTAGTGTTGAAAAACCACTTTTCGCACTTGTGTTAGTGTTGAAAAACCACTTTTCGCACTTGTGTTGGTGCAGGAAACCACTTTTGCACTTGTATTAGTGTGGAAAAACCACTTTTCGCACTTGTGTTGGTGTTGAAAAACCACTTTTCGCACTTGTGTTAGTGTTGAAAAACCACTTTTTGCACTTGTGTTGGTGCAGGAAACCACTTTTGCACTTGTATTAGTGTGGAAAAACCACTTTTTGCACTTGTGTTAGTGTTGAAAAACCACTTTTCGCACTTGTGTTAGTGTTGAAAAACCACTTTTCGCACTTGTGTTGGTGCAGGAAACCACTTTTGCACTTGTATTAGTGTGGAAAAACCACTTTTCGCACTTGTGTTAGTGTTGAAAATCCACTTTTCGCACTTGTGTTAGTGTTGAAAAACCACTTTTCGCACTTGTGTTGGTACAGGAAACCACTTTTGCACTTGTATTAGTGTGGAAAAACCACTTTTCGCACTTGTGTTAGTGTTGAAAAACCACTTTTCGCACTTGTGTTAGTGTTGAAAAACCACTTTTTGCACTTGTGTTAGTGTTGAAAAACCACTTTTCGCACTTGTGTTAGTGTTGAAAAACCACATTTTCGCACTTGTGTTAGTGTTGAAAAACCACTTTTCACACTTGTGTTGGTGCAGGAAACCACTTTTGCACTTGTATTAGTGTGGAAAAACCACTTTTCGCACTTGTGTTAGTGTTGAAAAACCACTTTTCGCACTTGTGTTAGTGTTGAAAAACCACTTTTCACACTTGTGTTGGTGCAGGAAACCACTTTTGCACTTGTATTAATGTGGAAAAACCACTTTTCGCACTTGTGTTAGTGTTGGAAAACCACTTTTCGCACTTGTGTTAGTGTTGAAAAACCACTTTTCCCACTTGTGTTGGTGTAGGAAACCACTTTTGCACTTGTATTAGTGTGGCAAAACCACTTTTCGCAATTGTGTTAGTGTTGAAAAACCACTTTTCGCACTTGTGTTGGTGCAGGAAACCACTTTTGCACTTGTATTAGTGTGGCAAAACCACTTTTCGCACATGTGTTAGTGTTGAAAAACCACTTTTCGCACTTGTGTTAGTGTTGAAAAACCACTTTTCGCACTTGTGTTGGTGCAGGCAACCACTTTTGCACTTGTATTAGTGTGGAAAAACCACTTTTCACACTTGTGTTAGTGTTGAAAAACCACTTTTCGCACTTGTGTTAGTGTTGAAAAACCACTTTTCGCACTTGTGGTGGTGCAGGAAACCACTTTTGCACTTGTATTAGTGTGGAAAAAACACTTTTTGCACTTGTGATAATGTTGAAAAACCACTTTTCGCACTTGTGTTAGTGTTGAAAAACCACTTTTCGTACTTGTGTTAGTGTTGAAAAACGACTTTTCGCACTTGTATTAGTGTGGCAAAACCACTTTTCGCAATTGTGTTAGTGTTGAAAAACCACATTTCGCACTTGTGTTGGTGCAGGAAACCACTTTTGCACTTGTATTAGTGTGGCAAAACCACTTTTCGCACATGTGTTAGTGTTGAAAAACCACTTTTCGCACTTGTGTTAGTGTTGAAAAAACACTTTTCGCACTTGTGTTGGTGCAGGCAACCACTTTTGCACTTGTATTAGTGTGGAAAAACCACTTTTCACACTTGTGTTAGTGTTGAAAAACCACTTTTCGCACTTGTGTTAGTGTTGAAAAACCACTTTTCGCACTTGTGTTGGTGCAGGAAACCACTTTTGCACTTGTATTAGTGTGGAAAAAACACTTTTTGCACTTGTGATAATGTTGAAAAACCACTTTTCGCACTTGTGTTAGTGTTGAAAAACCACTTTTCGTACTTGTGTTAGTGTTGAAAAACCACTTTTCGCACTTGTATTAGTGTGCAAAAACCACTTTTCGCACTTGTGTTAGTGTTGAAAAACCACTTTTCGCACTTGTGTTAGTGTTGAAAAACCACTTTTCGCACTTGTGTTTGTGTTGAAAAACCACTTTTCGCACTTGTGTTGGTGCAGGAAACCACTTTTGCACTTGTATTAGTGTGGAAAAAACACTTTTCGCACTTGTGTTTGTGTTGAAAAACCACTTTTCGCACTTGTGTTGGTGCAGGAAACCACTTTTGCACTTGTTTTAGTGTGGAAAAACCACTTTTCGCACTTGTGTTAGTGTTGAAAAACCACTTTTCGCACTTGTGTTAGTGTTGAAAAACCACTTTTCGCACTTGTATTAGTGTGGAAAAAACACTTTTCGCACTTGTGTTAGTGTTGAAAAACCACTTTTCGCACTTGTGTTCGTGTTGAAAAACCACTTTTCGCACTTGTGTTTGTGCAGGAAACCACTTTTGCACTTGTATTACTGTGGAAAAACCACTTTTCGCACTTGTGTTAGTGTTGAAAAACCACTTTTCGCACTTGTGTTAATGTTGAAAAACCACTTTTCGCACTTGTGTTGGTGCAAGAAACCACTTTTGCACTTGTATTAGTGTGGAAAAACCACTTTTTGCACTTGTGTTAGTGTTGAAAAACCACTTTTCGCACTTGTGTTAGTGTTGAAAAACCACTTTTCGCACGTGTGTTGGTGCAGGAAACCACTTTTGCACTTGTATTAGAGTGGAAAAAACACTTTTTGCACTTGTGATAGTGTTGAAAAACCACTTTTCTCACTTGTGTTAGTGTTGAAAAACCACTTTTCGCACTTGTGTTAGTGTTGAAAAACCACTTTTCGCACTTGTGTTGGTGCAGGAAACCACTTTTGCACTTGTATTAGTGTGGAAAAACCACTTTTTGCACTTGTGTTAGTGTTGAAAAACCACTTTTCGCACTTGTGTTAGTGTTGAAAAACCACTTTTCGCACTTGTGTTGGTGCAGGAAACCACTTTTGCACTTGTATTAGTGTGGAAAAACCACTTTTCGCACTTGTGTTGGTGTTGAAAAACCACTTTTCGCACTTGTGTTAGTGTTGAAAAACCACTTTTTGCACTTGTGTTGGTGCAGGAAACCACTTTTGCACTTGTATTAGTGTGGAAAAACCACTTTTTGCACTTGTGTTAGTGTTGAAAAACCACTTTTCGCACTTGTGTTAGTGTTGAAAAACCACTTTTCGCACTTGTGTTGGTGCAGGAAACCACTTTTGCACTTGCATTAGTGTGGAAAAAACACTTTTTGCACTTGTGATAATGTTGAAAAACCACTTTTCGCACTTGTGTTAGTGTTGAAAAACCACTTTTCACACTTGTGTTGGTGCAGGAAACCACTTTTGCACTTGTATTAGTGTGGAAAAACCACTTTTCGCAATTGTGTTAGTGTTGAAAAACCACTTTTCGCACTTGTGTTAGTGTTGAAAAACCACTTTTCGCACTTGTGTTAGTGTTGAAAAACCACTTTTCGCACTTGTGTTGGTGC
The DNA here is from genome assembly GCF_964187855.1 of Myxine glutinosa. NCBI lineage: Eukaryota > Metazoa > Chordata > Myxini > Myxiniformes > Myxinidae > Myxine > Myxine glutinosa. Next base: position 78,720 of record NW_027617327.1, read on the forward strand.
AGGAAACCACTTTTGCACTTGTACTAGTGTGGAAAAAACACTTTTCACACTTGTGTTTGTGTTGAAAAACCACTTTTCGCACTTGTGTTAGTGTTGAAAAACCACTTTTCGCACTTGTGTTAGTGTTGAAAAACTACTTTTCGCACTTGAGTTGGTGCAGGAAACCACTTTTGCACTTGTATTAGTGTGGAAAAACCACTTTTCGCACTTGTGTTAGTGTTGAAAAACCACTTTTCGCACTTGTGTTGGTGCAGGAAACCACTTTTGCACTTGTATTAGTGTGGAAAAACCACTTTTCGCACTTGTGTTGGTGTTGAAAAACCACTTTTCGCACTTGTGTTAGTGTTGAAAAACCACTTTTTGCACTTGTGTTGGTGCAGGAAACCACTTTTGCACTTGTATTCGTGTGGAAAAACCACTTTTCGCACTTGTGTTAGTGTTGAAAAACCACTTTTCACACTTGTGTTGGTGCAGGAAACCACTTTTGCACTTGTATTAGTGTGGAAAAACCACTTTTCGCAATTGTGTTAGTGTTGAAAAACCACTTTTCGCACTTGTGTTAGTGTTGAAAAACCACTTTTCGCACTTGTGTTAGTGTTGAAAAACCACTTTTCGCACTTGTGTTGGTGCAGGAAACCACTTTTGCACTTGTACTAGTGTGGAAAAAACACTTTTCACACTTGTGTTTGTGTTGAAAAACCACTTTTCGCACTTGTGTTAGTGTTGAAAAACCACTTTTCGCACTTGTGTTAGTGTTGAAAAACTACTTTTCGCACTTGAGTTGGTGCAGGAAACCACTTTTGCACTTGTATTAGTGTGGAAAAACCACTTTTCGCACTTGTGTTAGTGTTGAAAAACCACTTTTCGCACTTGTGTTAGTGTTGAAAAACCACTTTTCGCACTTGTGTTGGTGCAGGAAACCACTTTTGCACTTGTATTAGTGTGGAAAAAACACTTTTCGCACTTGTGTTAGTGTTGAAAAACCACTTTTCGCACTTGTATTAGTGTTGAAAAACCACTTTTCGCACTTGTGTTGGTGCAGGAAACCACTTTTGCACTTGTATTAGTGTGGAAAAAACACTTTTCGCACTTGTGTTAGTGTTGAAAAACCACTTTTCGCACTTGTGTTAGTGTTGAAAAACCACTTTTCACACTTGTGTTGGTGCAGGAAACCACTTTTGCACTTGTATTAGTGTGGAAAAACCACTTTTCGCACTTGTGTTAGTGTTGAAAAACCACTTTCTGCACTTGTGTTAGTGTTGAAAAACCACTTCTCACACTTGTGTTGGTGCAGGAAACCACTTTTGCACTTGTATTAGTGTGGAAAAACCACTTTTCGCACTTGTGTTAGTGTTGAAAAACCACTTTTTGCACTTGTGTTAGTGTTGAAAAACCACTTTTCGCACTTGTGTTGGTGCAGGAAACCACTTTTGCACTTGTATTAGTGTGGAAAAAACACTTTTTGCACTTGTGATAGTGTTGAAAAACCACTTTTCGCACTTGTGTTAGTGTTGAAAAACCACTTTTCGCACTTGTGTTAGTGTTGAAAAACCACCTTTCGCACTTGTGTTGGTGCAGGAAACCACTTTTGCACTTGTATTAGTGTGGAAAAAACACTTTTCACACTTGTGTTAGTGTTGAAAAACCACTTTTCGCACTTGTGTTAGTGTTGGAAAACCACTTTTCGCACTTGTGTTAGTGTTGAAAAACCACTTTTCGCACTTGTTTTGGTGCAGGAAACCACTTTTGCACTTGTATTAGTGTGGAAAAACCACTTTTCGCACTTGTGTTAGTGTTGAAAAACCACTTTTCGCACCTGTGTTAGTGTTGAAAAACCACTTTTCGCACTTGTGTTGGTGCAGGAAACCACTTTTGCACTTGTATTAGTGTGGAAAAAACACTTTTTGCACTTGTGATAGTGTTGAAAAACCACTTTCCGCACGTGTGTTAGTGTTGAAAAACCACTTTTCGCACTTGTGTTAGTGTTGAAAAACCACTTTTCGCACTTGTGTTGGTGCAGGAAACCACTTTTGCACTTGTATTAGTGTGGAAAAACCACTTTTTGCACTTGTGTTAGTGTTGAAAAACCACTTTTCGCACTTGTGTTAGTGTTGAAAAACCACTTTTCGCACTTGTGTTGGTGCAGGAAACCACTTTTGCACTTGTATTAGTGTGGAAAAACCACTTTTCGCACTTGTGTTGGTGTTGAAAAACCACTTTTCGCACTTGTGTTAGTGTTGAAAAACCACTTTTTGCACTTGTGTTGGTGCAGGAAACCACTTTTGCACTTGTATTAGTGTGGAAAAACCACTTTTTGCACTTGTGTTAGTGTTGAAAAACCACTTTTCGCACTTGTGTTAGTGTTGAAAAACCACTTTTCGCACTTGTGTTGGTGCAGGAAACCACTTTTGCACTTGTATTAGTGTGGAAAAACCACTTTTCGCACTTGTGTTAGTGTTGAAAAACCACTTTTCGCACTTGTGTTAGTGTTGAAAAACCACTTTTCGCACTTGTGTTGGTACAGGAAACCACTTTTGCACTTGTATTAGTGTGGAAAAACCACTTTTCGCACTTGTGTTAGTGTTGAAAAACCACTTTTCGCACTTGTGTTAGTGTTGAAAAACCACTTCGCACTTGTGTTAGTGTTGAAAAACCACTTTTCGCACTTGTGTTAGTGTTGAAAAACCACTTTTCGCACTTGTGTTAGTGTTGAAAAACCACTTTTCACACTTGTGTTGGTGCAGGAAACCACTTTTGCACTTGTATTAGTGTGGAAAAACCACTTTTCACACTTGTGTTAGTGTTGAAAAACCACTTTTCGCACTTGTGTTAGTGTTGAAAAACCACTTTTCACACTTGTGTTGGTGCAGGAAACCACTTTTGCACTTGTATTAGTGTGGAAAAACCACTTTTCGCACTTGTGTTAGTGTTGGAAAACCACTTTTCGCACTTGTGTTAGTGTTGAAAAACCACTTTTCGCACTTGTGTTGGTGTAGGAAACCACTTTTGCACTTGTATTAGTGTGGCAAAACCACTTTTCGCAATTGTGTTAGTGTTGAAAAACCACTTTTCGCACTTGTGTTGGTGCAGGAAACCACGTTTGCACTTGTATTAGTGTGGCAAAACCACTTTTCGCACATGTGTTAGTGTTGAAAAACCACTTTTCGCACTTGTGTTAGTGTTGAAAAACCACTTTGCGCACTTGTGTTGGTGCAGGCAACCACTTTTGCACTTGTATTAGTGTGGAAAAACCACTTTTCACACTTGTGTTAATGTTGAAAAACCACTTTTCGCACTTGTGTTAGTGTTGAAAAACCACTTTTCGCACTTGTGGTGGTGCAGGAAACCACTTTTGCACTTGTATTAGTGTGGAAAAAACACTTTTTGCACTTGTGATAATGTTGAAAAACCACTTTTCGCACTTGTGTTAGTGTTGAAAAACCACTTTTCGTACTTGTGTTAGTGTTGAAAAACCACTTTTCGCACTTGTATTAGTGTGGCAAAACCACTTTTCGCAATTGTGTTAGTGTTGAAAAACCACTTTTCGCACTTGTGTTGGTGCAGGAAACCACTTTTGCACTTGTATTAGTGTGGCAAAACCACTTTTCGCACATGTGTTAGTGTTGAAAAACCACTTTTCGCACTTGTGTTAGTGTTGAAAAAACACTTTTCGCACTTGTGTTGGTGCAGGCAACCACTTTTGCACTTGTATTAGTGTGGAAAAACCACTTTTCACACTTGTGTTAGTGTTGAAAAACCACTTTTCGCACTTGTGTTAGTGTTGAAAAACCACTTTTCGCACTTGTGTTGGTGCAGGAAACCACTTTTGCACTTGTATTAGTGTGGAAAAAACACTTTTTGCACTTGTGATAATGTTGAAAAACCACGTTTCGCACTTGTGTTAGTGTTGAAAAACCACTTTTCGTACTTGTGTTAGTGTTGAAAAACCACTTTTCGCACTTGTATTAGTGTGCAAAAACCACTTTTCGCACTTGTGTTAGTGTTGAAAAACCACTTTTCGCACTTGTGTTGGTGTAGGAAACCACTTTTGCACTTGTATTAGTGTGGCAAAACCACTTTTCGCAATTGTGTTAGTGTTGAAAAACCACTTTTCGCACTTGTGTTGGTGCAGGAAACCACGTTTGCACTTGTATTAGTGTGGCAAAACCACTTTCGCACATGTGTTAGTGTTGAAAAACCACTTTTCGCACTTGTGTTAGTGTTGAAAAACCACTTTGTGCACTTGTGTTGGTGCAGGCAACCACTTTTGCACTTGTATTAGTGTGGAAAAACCACTTTTCACACTTGTGTTAGTGTTGAAAAACCACTTTTCGCACTTGTGTTAGTGTTGAAAAACCACTTTTCGCACTTGTGGTGGTGCAGGAAACCACTTTTGCACTTGTATTAGTGTGGAAAAAACACTTTTTGCACTTGTGATAATGTTGAAAAACCACTTTTCGCACTTGTGTTAGTGTTGAAAAACCACTTTTCGTACTTGTGTTAGTGTTGAAAAACCACTTTTCGCACTTGTATTAGTGTGGCAAAACCACTTTTTGCAATTGTGTTAGTGTTGAAAAACCACTTTTCGCACTTGTGTTGGTGCAGGAAACCACTTTTGCACTTGTATTAGTGTGGCAAAACCACTTTTCGCACATGTGTTAGTGTTGAAAAACAACTTTTCGCACTTGTGTTAGTGTTGAAAAAACACTTTTCGCACTTGTGTTGGTGCAGGCAACCACTTTTGCACTTGTATTAGTGTGGAAAAACCACTTTTCACACTTGTGTTAGTGTTGAAAAACCACTTTTTGCACTTGTGTTAGTGTTGAAAAACCACTTTTCACACTTGTGTTGGTGCAGGAAACCACTTTTGCACTTGTATTAGTGTGGAAAAAACACTTTTTGCACTTGTGATAATGTTGAAAAACCACTTTTCGCACTTGTGTTAGTGTTGAAAAACCACTTTTCGTACTTGTGTTAGTGTTGAAAAACCACTTTTCGCACTTGTATTAGTGTGCAAAAACCACTTTTCGCACTTGTGTTAGTGTTGAAAAACCACTTTTCGCACTTGTGTTAGTGTTGAAAAACCACTTTTCGCACTTGTGTTTGTGTTGAAAAACCACTTTTCGCACTTGTGTTGGTGCAGGAAACCACTTTTGCACTTGTATTAGTGTGGAAAAAACACTTTTCGCACTTGTGTTTGTGTTGAAAAACCACTTTTCGCACTTGTGTTGGTGCAGGAAACCACTTTTGCACTTGTTTTAGTGTGGAAAAACCACTTTTCGCACTTGTGTTAGTGTTGAAAAACCACTTTTCGCACTTGTGTTAGTGTTGAAAAACCACTTTTCGCACTTGTATTAGTGTGGAAAAAACACTTTTCGCACTTGTGTTAGTGTTGAAAAACCACTTTTCGCACTTGTGTTCGTGTTGAAAAACCACTTTTCGCACTTGTGTTTGTGCAGGAAACCACTTTTGCACTTGTATTACTGTGGAAAAACCACTTTTCGCACTTGTGTTAGTGTTGAAAAACCACTTTTCACACTTGTGTTAATGTTGAAAAACCACTTTTCGCACTTGTGTTGGTGCAAGAAACCACTTTTGCACTTGTATTAGTGTGGAAAAACCACTTTTTGCACTTGTGTTAGTGTTGAAAAACCACTTTTCGCACTTGTGTTAGTGTTGAAAAACCACTTTTCGCACGTGTGTTGGTGCAGGAAACCACTTTTGCACTTGTATTAGAGTGGAAAAAACACTTTTTGCACTTGTGATAGTGTTGAAAAACCACTTTTCTCACTTGTGTTAGTGTTGAAAAACCACTTTTCGCACTTGTGTTAGTGTTGAAAAACCACTTTTCGCACTTGTGTTGGTGCAGGAAACCACTTTTGCACTTGTATTAGTGTGGAAAAACCACTTTTTGCACTTGTATTAGTGTTGAAAAACCACTTTTCGCACTTGTGTTAGTGTTGAAAAACCACTTTTCGCACTTGTGTTGGTGTAGGAAACCACTTTTGCACTTGTATTAGTGTGGCAAAACCACTTTTCGCAATTGTGTTAGTGTTGAAAAACCACTTTTCGCACTTGTGTTGGTGCAGGAAACCACGTTTGCACTTGTATTAGTGTGGCAAAACCACTTTTCGCACATGTGTTAGTGTTGAAAAACCACTTTCCGTACTTGTGTTAGTGTTGAAAAACCACTTTGCGCACTTGTGTTGGTGCAGGCAACCACTTTTGCACTTGTATTAGTGTGGAAAAACCACTTTTCACACTTGTGTTAGTGTTGAAAAACCACTTTTCGCACTTGTGTTAGTGTTGAAAAACCACTTTTCGCACTTGTGGTGGTGCAGGAAACCACTTTTGCACTTGTATTAGTGTGGAAAAAACACTTTTTGCACTTGTGATAATGTTGAAAAACCACTTTTCGCACTTGTGTTAGTGTTGAAAAACCACTTTTCGTACTTGTGTTAGTGTTGAAAAACCACTTTTCGCACTTGTATTAGTGTGGCAAAACCACTTTTCGCAATTGTGTTAGTGTTGAAAAACCACTTTTCGCACTTGTGTTGGTGCAGGAAACCACTTTTGCACTTGTATTAGTGTGGCAAAACCACTTTTCGCACATGTGTTAGTGTTGAAAAACCACTTTTCGCACTTGTGTTAGTGTTGAAAAAACACTTTTCGCACTTGTGTTGGTGCAGGCAACCACTTTTGCACTTGTATTAGTGTGGAAAAACCACTTTTCACACTTGTGTTAGTGTTGAAAAACCACTTTTCGCACTTGTGTTAGTGTTGAAAAACCACTTTTCGCACTTGTGTTGGTGCAGGAAACCACTTTTGCACTTGTATTAGTGTGGAAAAAACACTTTTTGCACTTGTGATAATGTTGAAAAACCACTTTTCGCACTTGTGTTAGTGTTGAAAAACCACTTTTCGTACTTGTGTTAGTGTTGAAAAACCACTTTTCGCACTTGTATTAGTGTGCAAAAACCACTTTTCGCACTTGTGTTAGTGTTGAAAAACCACTTTTCGCACTTGTGTTAGTGTTGAAAAACCACTTTTCACACTTGTGTTTGTGTTGAAAAACCACTTTTCGCACTTGTGTTGGTGCAGGAAACCACTTTTGCACTTGTATTAGTGTGGAAAAAACACTTTTCGCACTTGTGTTTGTGTTGAAAAACCACTTTTCGCACTTGTGTTGGTGCAGGAAACCACTTTTGCACTTGTTTTAGTGTGGAAAAACCACTTTTCGCACTTGTGTTAGTGTTGAAAAACCACTTTTCGCACTTGTGTTAGTGTTGAAAAACCACTTTTCGCACTTGTATTAGTGTGGAAAAAACACTTTTCGCACTTGTGTTAGTGTTGAAAAACCACTTTTCGCACTTGTGTTCGTGTTGAAAAACCACTTTTCGCACTTGTGTTTGTGCAGGAAACCACTTTTGCACTTGTATTACTGTGGAAAAACCACTTTTCGCACTTGTGTTAGTGTTGAAAAACCACTTTTCGCACTTGTGTTAATGTTGAAAAACCACTTTTCGCACTTGTGTTGCTGCAAGAAACCACTTTTGCACTTGTATTAGTGTGGAAAAACCACTTTTTGCACTTGTGTTAGTGTTGAAAAACCACTTTTCGCACTTGTGTTAGTGTTGAAAAACCACTTTTCGCACGTGTGTTGGTGCAGGAAACCACTTTTGCACTTGTATTAGAGTGGAAAAAACACTTTTTGCACTTGTGATAGTGTTGAAAAACCACTTTTCTCACTTGTGTTAGTGTTGAAAAACCACTTTTCGCACTTGTGTTAGTGTTGAAAAACCACTTTTCGCACTTGTGTTGGTGCAGGAAACCACTTTTGCACTTGTATTAGTGTGGAAAAACCACTTTTTGCACTTGTGTTAGTGTTGAAAAACCACTTTTCGCACTTGTGTTAGTGTTGAAAAACCACTTTTCGCACTTGTGTTGGTGCAGGAAACCACTTTTGCACTTGTATTAGTGTGGAAAAACCACTTTTCGCACTTGTGTTGGTGTTGAAAAACCACTTTTCGCACTTGTGTTAGTGTTGAAAAACCACTTTTTGCACTTGTGTTGGTGCAGGAAACCACTTTTGCACTTGTATTAGTGTGGAAAAACCACTTTTTGCACTTGTGTTAGTGTTGAAAATTTCGCACTTGTGTTAGTGTTGAAAAACCACTTTTCGCACTTGTGTTGGTGCAGGAAACCACTTTTGCACTTGCATTAGTGTGGAAAAAACACTTTTTGCACTTGTGATAGTGTTGAAAAACCACTTTTCGCACTTGTGTTAGTGTTGAAAAACCACTTTTCGCACTTGTGTTGGTGCAGGAAACCACTTTTGCACTTGTATTAGTGTGGAAAAACCACTTTTCGCAATTGTGTTAGTGTTGAAAAACCACTTTTCGCACTTGTGTTAGTGTTGAAAAACCACTTTTCGCACTTGTGTTAGTGTTGAAAAACCACTTTTCGCACTTGTGTTGGTGCAGGAAACCACTTTTGCACTTGTATTAGTGTGGAAAAAACACTTTTTGCACTTGTGATAATGTTGAAAAACCACTTTTCGCACTTGTGTTAGTGTTGAAAAACCACTTTTCGTACTTGTGTTAGTGTTGAAAAACCACTTTTCGCACTTGTATTAGTGTGCAAAAACCACTTTTCGCACTTGTGTTAGTGTTGAAAAACCACTTTTCGCACTTGTGTTAGTGTTGAAAAACCACTTTTCGCACTTGTGTTTGTGTTGAAAAACCACTTTTCGCACTTGTGTTGGTGCAGGAAACCACTTTTGCACTTGTATTAGTGTGGAAAAAACACTTTTCGCACTTGTGTTTGTGTTGAAAAACCACTTTTCGCACTTGTGTTGGTGCAGGAAACCACTTTTGCACTTGTTTTAGTGTGGAAAAACCACTTTTCGCACTTGTGTTAGTGTTGAAAAACCACTTTTCGCACTTGTGTTAGTGTTGAAAAACCACTTTTCGCACTTGTATTAGTGTGGAAAAAACACTTTTCGCACTTGTGTTAGTGTTGAAAAACCACTTTTCGCACTTGTGTTCGTGTTGAAAAACCACTTTTCGCACTTGTGTTTGTGCAGGAAACCACTTTTGCACTTGTATTACTGTGGAAAAACCACTTTTCGCACTTGTGTTAGTGTTGAAAAACCACTTTTCACACTTGTGTTAATGTTGAAAAACCACTTTTCGCACTTGTGTTGGTGCAAGAAACCACTTTTGCACTTGTATTAGTGTGGAAAAACCACTTTTTGCACTTGTGTTAGTGTTGAAAAACCACTTTTTGCACTTGTGTTAGTGTTGAAAAACCACTTTTCGCACGTGTGTTGGTGCAGGAAACCACTTTTGCACTTGTATTAGAGTGGAAAAAACACTTTTTGCACTTGTGATAGTGTTGAAAAACCACTTTTCTCACTTGTGTTAGTGTTGAAAAACCACTTTTCGCACTTGTGTTGGTGCAGGAAACCACTTTTGCACTTGTATTAGTGTGGAAAAACCACTTTTTGCACTTGTATTAGTGTTGAAAAACCACTTTTCGCACTTGTGTTAGTGTTGAAAAACCACTTTTCGCACTTGTGTTGGTGTAGGAAACCACTTTTGCACTTGTATTAGTGTGGCAAAACCACTTTTCGCAATTGTGTTAGTGTTGAAAAACCACTTTTCACACTTGTGTTGGTGCAGGAAACCACGTTTGCACTTGTATTAGTGTGGCAAAACCACTTTTCGCACATGTGTTAGTGTTGAAAAACCACTTTCCGTACTTGTGTTAGTGTTGAAATACCACTTTGCGCACTTGTGTTGGTGCAGGCAACCACTTTTGCACTTGTATTAGTGTGGAAAAACCACTTTTCACACTTGTGTTAGTGTTGAAAAACCACTTTTCGCACTTGTGTTAGTGTTGAAAAACCACTTTTCGCACTTGTGGTGGTGCAGGAAACCACTTTTGCACTTGTATTAGCGTGGAAAAAACACTTTTTGCACTTGTGATAATGTTGAAAAACCACTTTTCGCACTTGTGTTAGTGTTGAAAAACCACTTTTCGTACTTGTGTTAGTGTTGAAAAACCACTTTTCGCACTTGTATTAGTGTGGCAAAACCACTTTTCGCAATTGTGTTAGTGTTGAAAAACCACTTTTCGCACTTGTGTTGGTGCAGGAAACCACTTTTGCACTTGTATTAGTGTGGCAAAACCACTTTTCGCACATGTGTTAGTGTTGAAAAACCACTTTTCGCACTTGTGTTAGTGTTGAAAAAACACTTTTCGCACTTGTGTTGGTGCAGGCAACCACTTTTGCACTTGTATTAGTGTGGAAAAACCACTTTTCACACTTGTGTTAGTGTTGAAAAACCACTTTTCGCACTTGTGTTAGTGTTGAAAAACCACTTTTCGCACTTGTGTTGGTGCAGGAAACCACTTTTGCACTTGTATTAGTGTGGAAAAAACACTTTTTGCACTTGTGATAATGTTGAAAAACCACTTTTCGCACTTGTGTTAGTGTTGAAAAACCACTTTTCGTACTTGTGTTAGTGTTGAAAAACCACTTTTCGCACTTGTATTAGTGTGCAAAAACCACTTTTCGCACTTGTGTTAGTGTTGAAAAACCACTTTTCGCACTTGTGTTAGTGTTGAAAAACCACTTTTCGCACTTGTGTTTGTGTTGAAAAACCACTTTTCGCACTTGTGTTGGTGCAGGAAACCACTTTTGCACTTGTATTAGTGTGGAAAAAACACTTTTCGCACTTGTGTTTGTGTTGAAAAACCACTTTTCGCACTTGTGTTGGTGCAGGAAACCACTTTTGCACTTGTTTTAGTGTGGAAAAACCACTTTTCGCACTTGTGTTAGTGTTGAAAAACCACTTTTCGCACTTGTGTTAGTGTTGAAAAACCACTTTTCGCACTTGTATTAGTGTGGAAAAAACACTTTTCGCACTTGTGTTAGTGTTGAAAAACCACTTTTCGCACTTGTGTTCGTGTTGAAAAACCACTTTTCGCACTTGTGTTTGTGCAGGAAACCACTTTTGCACTTGTATTACTGTGGAAAAACCACTTTTCGCACTTGTGTTAGTGTTGAAAAACCACTTTTCGCACTTGTGTTAATGTTGAAAAACCACTTTTCGCACTTGTGTTGCTGCAAGAAACCACTTTTGCACTTGTATTAGTGTGGAAAAACCACTTTTTGCACTTGTGTTAGTGTTGAAAAACCACTTTTCGCACTTGTGTTAGTGTTGAAAAACCACTTTTCGCACGTGTGTTGGTGCAGGAAACCACTTTTGCACTTGTATTAGAGTGGAAAAAACACTTTTTGCACTTGTGATAGTGTTGAAAAACCACTTTTCTCACTTGTGTTAGTGTTGAAAAACCACTTTTCGCACTTGTGTTAGTGTTGAAAAACCACTTTTCGCACTTGTGTTGGTGCAGGAAACCACTTTTGCACTTGTATTAGTGTGGAAAAACCACTTTTTGCACTTGTGTTAGTGTTGAAAAACCACTTTTCGCACTTGTGTTAGTGTTGAAAAACCACTTTTCGCACTTGTGTTGGTGCAGGAAACCACTTTTGCACTTGTATTAGTGTGGAAAAACCACTTTTCGCACTTGTGTTGGTGTTGAAAAACCACTTTTCGCACTTGTGTTAGTGTTGAAAAACCACTTTTTGCACTTGTGTTGGTGCAGGAAACCACTTTTGCACTTGTATTAGTGTGGAAAAACCACTTTTTGCACTTGTGTTAGTGTTGAAAAACCACTTTTCGCACTTGTGTTAGTGTTGAAAAACCACTTTTCGCACTTGTGTTGGTGCAGGAAACCACTTTTGCACTTGCATTAGTGTGGAAAAAACACTTTTTGCACTTGTGATAGTGTTGAAAAACCACTTTTCGCACTTGTGTTAGTGTTGAAAAACCACTTTTCGCACTTGTGTTGGTGCAGGAAACCACTTTTGCACTTGTATTAGTGTGGAAAAACCACTTTTCGCAATTGTGTTAGTGTTGAAAAACCACTTTTCGCACTTGTGTTAGTGTTGAAAAACCACTTTTCGCACTTGTGTTAGTGTTGAAAAACCACTTTTCACACTTGTGTTGGTGCAGGAAACCACTTTTGCACTTGTATTAGTGTGGAAAAAACACTTTTCACACTTGTGTTTGTGTTGAAAAACCACTTTTCGCACTTGTGTTAGTGTTGAAAAACCACTTTTCGCACTTGTGTTAGTGTTGAAAAACTACTTTTCGCACTTGAGTTGGTGCAGGAAACCACTTTTGCACTTGTATTAGTGTGGAAAAACCACTTTTCGCACTTGTGTTAGTGTTGAAAAACCACTTTTCGCACTTGTGTTGGTGCAGGAAACCACTTTTGCACTTGTATTAGTGTGGAAAAAACACTTTTCGCACTTGTGTTAGTGTTGAAAAACCACTTTTCGCACTTGTATTAGTGTTGAAAAACCACTTTTCGCACTTGTGTTGGTGCAGGAAACCACTTTTGCACTTGTATTAGTGTGGAAAAAACACTTTTCGCACTTGTGTTAGTGTTGAAAAACCACTTTTCGCACTTGTGTTAGTGTTGAAAAACCACTTTTCACACTTGTGTTGGTGCAGGAAACCACTTTTGCACTTGTATTAGTGTGGAAAAACCACTTTTCGCACTTGTGTTAGTGTTGAAAAACCACTTTCTGCACTTGTGTTAGTGTTGAAAAACCACTTTTCTCACTTGTGTTGGTGCAGGAAACCACTTTTGCACTTGTATTAGTGTGGAAAAACCACTTTTCGCACTTGTGTTAGTGTTGAAAAACCACTTTTTGCACTTGTGTTAGTGTTGAAAAACCACTTTTCGCACTTGTGTTGGTGCAGGAAACCACTTTTGCACTTGTATTAGTGTGGAAAAAACACTTTTTGCACTTGTGATAGTGTTGAAAAACCACTTTTCGCACTTGTGTTAGTGTTGAAAAACCACTTTTCGCACTTGTGGTGGTGCAGGAAACCACTTTTGCACTTGTATTAGTGTGGAAAAAACACTTTTTGCACTTGTGATAATGTTGAAAAACCACTTTTCGCACTTGTGTTAGTGTTGAAAAACCACATTTCGTACTTGTGTTAGTGTTGAAAAACCACTTTTCGCACTTGTATTAGTGTGGCAAAACCACTTTTCGCAATTGTGTTAGTGTTGAAAAACCACTTTTCGCACTTGTGTTGGTGCAGGAAACCACTTTTGCACTTGTATTAGTGTGGCAAAACCACTTTTCGCACATGTGTTAGTGTTGAAAAACCACTTTTCGCACTTGTGTTAGTGTTGAAAAAACACTTTTCGCACTTGTGTTGGTGCAGGCAACCACTTTTGCACTTGTATTAGTGTGGAAAAACCACTTTTCACACTTGTGTTAGTGTTGAAAAACCACTTTTCGCACTTGTGTTAGTGTTGAAAAACCACTTTTCGCACTTGTGTTGGTGCAGGAAACCACTTTTGCACTTGTATTAGTGTGGAAAAAACACTTTTTGCACTTGTGATAATGTTGAAAAACCACTTTTCGCACTTGTGTTAGTGTTGAAAAACCACTTTTCGTACTTGTGTTAGTGTTGAAAAACCACTTTTCGCACTTGTATTAGTGTGCAAAAACCACTTTTCGCACTTGTGTTAGTGTTGAAAAACCACTTTTCGCACTTGTGTTAGTGTTGAAAAACCACTTTTCGCACTTGTGTTTGTGTTGAAAAACCACTTTTCGCACTTGTGTTGGTGCAGGAAACCACTTTTGCACTTGTATTAGTGTGGAAAAAACACTTTTCGCACTTGTGTTTGTGTTGAAAAACCACTTTTCGCACTTGTGTTGGTGCAGGAAACCACTTTTGCACTTGTTTTAGTGTGGAAAAACCACTTTTCGCACTTGTGTTAGTGTTGAAAAACCACTTTTCGCACTTGTGTTAGTGTTGAAAATCCACTTTTCGCACTTGTATTAGTGTGGAAAAAACACTTTTCGCACTTGTGTTAGTGTTGAAAAACCACTTTTCGCACTTGTGTTCGTGTTGAAAAACCACTTTTCGCACTTGTGTTTGTGCAGGAAACCACTTTTGCACTTGTATTACTGTGGAAAAACCACTTTTCGCACTTGTGTTAGTGTTGAAAAACCACTTTTCGCACTTGTGTTAATGTTGAAAAACCACTTTTCGCACTTGTGTTGCTGCAAGAAACCACTTTTGCACTTGTATTAGTGTGGAAAAACCACTTTTTGCACTTGTGTTAGTGTTGAAAAACCACTTTTCGCACTTGTGTTAGTGTTGAAAAACCACTTTTCGCACGTGTGTTGGTGCAGGAAACCACTTTTGCACTTGTATTAGAGTGGAAAAAACACTTTTTGCACTTGTGATAGTGTTGAAAAACCACTTTTCTCACTTGTGTTAGTGTTGAAAAACCACTTTTCGCACTTGTGTTAGTGTTGAAAAACCACTTTTCGCACTTGTGTTGGTGCAGGAAACCACTTTTGCACTTGTATTAGTGTGGAAAAACCACTTTTTGCACTTGTGTTAGTGTTGAAAAACCACTTTTCGCACTTGTGTTAGTGTTGAAAAACCACTTTTCGCACTTGTGTTGGTGCAGGAAACCACTTTTGCACTTGTATTAGTGTGGAAAAACCACTTTTCGCACTTGTGTTGGTGTTGAAAAACCACTTTTCGCACTTGTGTTAGTGTTGAAAAACCACTTTTTGCACTTGTGTTGGTGCAGGAAACCACTTTTGCACTTGTATTAGTGTGGAAAAACCACTTTTTGCACTTGTGTTAGTGTTGAAAAACCACTTTTCGCACTTGTGTTAGTGTTGAAAAACCACTTTTCGCACTTGTGTTGGTGCAGGAAACCACTTTTGCACTTGCATTAGTGTGGAAAAAACACTTTTTGCACTTGTGATAGTGTTGAAAAACCACTTTTCGCACTTGTGTTAGTGTTGAAAAACCACTTTTCGCACTTGTGTTGGTGCAGGAAACCACTTTTGCACTTGTATTAGTGTGGAAAAACCACTTTTCGCAATTGTGTTAGTGTTGAAAAACCACTTTTCGCACTTGTGTTAGTGTTGAAAAACCACTTTTCGCACTTGTGTTAGTGTTGAAAAACCACTTTTCGCACTTGTGTTGGTGCAGGAAACCACTTTTGCACTTGTATTAGTGTGGAAAAAACACTTTTCACACTTGTGTTTGTGTTGAAAAACCACTTTTCGCACTTGTGTTAGTGTTGAAAAACCACTTTTCGCACTTGTGTTAGTGTTGAAAAACTACTTTTCGCACTTGAGTTGGTGCAGGAAACCACTTTTGCACTTGTATTAGTGTGGAAAAACCACTTTTCGCACTTGTGTTAGTGTTGAAAAACCACTTTTCGCACTTGTGTTGGTGCAGGAAACCACTTTTGCACTTGTATTAGTGTGGAAAAAACACTTTTCGCACTTGTGTTAGTGTTGAAAAACCACTTTTCGCACTTGTATTAGTGTTGAAAAACCACTTTTCGCACTTGTGTTGGTGCAGGAAACCACTTTTGCACTTGTATTAGTGTGGAAAAAACACTTTTCGCACTTGTGTTAGTGTTGAAAAACCACTTTTCGCACTTGTGTTAGTGTTGAAAAACCACTTTTCACACTTGTGTTGGTGCAGGAAACCACTTTTGCACTTGTATTAGTGTGGAAAAACCACTTTTCGCACTTGTGTTAGTGTTGAAAAACCACTTTCTGCACTTGTGTTAGTGTTGAAAAACCACTTTTCTCACTTGTGTTGGTGCAGGAAACCACTTTTGCACTTGTATTAGTGTGGAAAAACCACTTTTCGCACTTGTGTTAGTGTTGAAAAACCACTTTTTGCACTTGTGTTAGTGTTGAAAAACCACTTTTCGCACTTGTGTTGGTGCAGGAAACCACTTTTGCACTTGTATTAGTGTGGAAAAAACACTTTTTGCACTTGTGATAGTGTTGAAAAACCACTTTTCGCACTTGTGTTAGTGTTGAAAAACCACTTTTCGCACTTGTGTTAGTGTTGAAAAACCACCTTTCGCACTTGTGTTGGTGCAGGAAACCACTTTTGCACTTGTATTAGTGTGGAAAAAACACTTTTCACACTTGTGTTAGTGTTGAAAAACCACTTTTCGCACTTGTGTTAGTGTTGGAAAACCACTTTTCGCACTTGTGTTAGTGTTGAAAAACCACTTTTCGCACTTGTTTTGGTGCAGGAAACCACTTTTGCACTTGTATTAGTGTGGAAAAACCACTTTTCGCACTTGTGTTAGTGTTGAAAAACCACTTTTCGCACCTGTGTTAGTGTTGAAAAACCACTTTTCGCACTTGTGTTGGTGCAGTAAACCACTTTTGCACTTGTATTAGTGTGGAAAAAACACTTTTTGCACTTGTGATAGTGTTGAAAAACCACTTTTCGCACATGTGTTAGTGTTGAAAAACCACTTTTCGCACTTGTGTTGGTGCAGGAAACCACTTTTGCACTTGTATTAGTGTGGAATAACCACTTTTCGCACTTGTGTTAGTGTTGAAAAACCACTTTTCGCACTTGTGTTAGTGTTGAAAAACCACTTTTCGCACTTGTGTTAGTGTTGAAAAACCACTTTTCGCACTTGTGTTGGTGCAGGAAACCACTTTTGCACTTGTATTAGTGTGGAAAAACCACTTTTCGCACTTGTGTTAGTGTTGAAAAACCACTTTTCGCACTTGTGTTAGTGTTGAAAAACCACTTTTTGCACTTGTGTTAGTGTTGAAAAACCACTTTTCGCACTTGTGTTAGTGTTGAAAAACCACTTTTCGCACTTTTGTTCGTGTTGAAAAACCACTTTTCGCACTTGTGTTAGTGTTGAAAAACCACTTTTCGCACTTGTGTTGGTGCAGGCAACCACTTTTGCACTTGTATTAGTGTGGAAAAACCACTTTTCACACTTGTGTTAGTGTTGAAAAACCACTTTTCGCACTTGTGTTAGTGTTGAAAAACCACTTTTCGCACTTGTGTTGGTGCAGGAAACCACTTTTGCACTTGTATTAGTGTGGAAAAAACACTTTTTGCACTTGTGATAATGTTGAAAAACCACTTTTCGCACTTGTGTTAGTGTTGAAAAACCACTTTTCGTACTTGTGTTAGTGTTGAAAAACCACTTTTCGCACTTGTATTAGTGTGCAAAAACCACTTTTCGCACTTGTGTTAGTGTTGAAAAACCACTTTTCGCACTTGTGTTAGTGTTGAAAAACCACTTTTCGCACTTGTGTTTGTGTTGAAAAACCACTTTTCGCACTTGTGTTGGTGCAGGAAACCACTTTTGCACTTGTATTAGTGTGGAAAAAACACTTTTCGCACTTGTGTTTGTGTTGAAAAACCACTTTTCGCACTTGTGTTGGTGCAGGAAACCACTTTTGCACTTGTTTTAGTGTGGAAAAACCACTTTTCGCACTTGTGTTAGTGTTGAAAAACCACTTTTCGCACTTGTGTTAGTGTTGAAAAACCACTTTTCGCACTTGTATTAGTGTGGAAAAAACACTTTTCGCACTTGTGTTAGTGTTGAAAAACCACTTTTCGCACTTGTGTTCGTGTTGAAAAACCACTTTTCGCACTTGTGTTTTTGCAGGAAACCACTTTTGCACTTGTATTACTGTGGAAAACCACTTTTCGCACTTGTGTTAGTGTTGAAAAACCACTTTTCGCACTTGTGTTAATGTTGAAAAACCACTTTTCGCACTTGTGTTGGTGCAAGAAACCACTTTTGCACTTGTATTAGTGTGGAAAAACCACTTTTCGCACTTGTGTTAGTGTTGAAAAACCACTTTTCGCACGTGTGTTGGTGCAGGAAACCACTTTTGCACTTGTATTAGAGTGGAAAAAACACTTTTTGCACTTGTGATAGTGTTGAAAAACCACTTTTCTCACTTGTGTTAGTGTTGAAAAACCACTTTTCGCACTTGTGTTAGTGTTGAAAAACCACTTTTCGCACTTGTGTTGGTGCAGGAAACCACTTTTGCACTTGTATTAGTGTGGAAAAACCACTTTTTGCACTTGTGTTAGTGTTGAAAAACCACTTTTCGCACTTGTGTTAGTGTTGAAAAACCACTTTTCGCACTTGTGTTGGTGCAGGAAACCACTTTTGCACTTGTATTAGTGTGGAAAAACCACTTTTCGCACTTGTGTTGGTGTTGAAAAACCACTTTTCGCACTTGTGTTAGTGTTGAAAAACCACTTTTTGCACTTGTGTTGGTGCAGGAAACCACTTTTGCACTTGTATTAGTGTGGAAAAACCACTTTTTGCACTTGTGTTAGTGTTGAAAAACCACTTTTCGCACTTGTGTTAGTGTTGAAAAACCACTTTTCGCACTTGTGTTGGTGCAGGAAACCACTTTTGCACTTGCATTAGTGTGGAAAAAACACTTTTTGCACTTGTGATAGTGTTGAAAAACCACTTTTCGCACTTGTGTTAGTGTTGAAAAACCACTTTTCACACTTGTGTTGGTGCAGGAAACCACTTTTGCACTTGTATTAGTGTGGAAAAACCACTTTTCGCAATTGTGTTAGTGTTGAAAAACCACTTTTCGCACTTGTGTTAGTGTTGAAAAACCACTTTTCGCACTTGTGTTAGTGTTGAAAAACCACTTTTCGCACTTGTGTTGGTGCAGGAAACCACGTTTGCACTTGTACTAGTGTGGAAAAAACACTTTTCACACTTGTGTTTGTGTTGAAAAACCACTTTTCGCACTTGTGTTAGTGTTGAAAAACCACTTTTTGCACTTGTGTTAGTGTTGAAAAACTACTTTTCGCACTTGAGTTGGTGCAGGAAACCACTTTTGCACTTGTATTAGTGTGGAAAAACCACTTTTCGCACTTGTGTTAGTGTTGAAAAACCACTTTTAGCACTTGTGTTAGTGTTGAAAAACCACTTTTCGCACTTGTGTTGGTGCAGGAAACCACTTTTGCACTTGTATTAGTGTGGAAAAAACACTTTTCGCACTTGTGTTAGTGTTGAAAAACCACTTTTCGCACTTGTATTAGTGTTGAAAAACCACTTTTCGCACTTGTGTTGGTGCAGGAAACCACTTTTGCACTTGTATTAGTGTGGAAAAAACACTTTTCGCACTTGTGTTAGTGTTGAAAAACCACTTTTCGCACTTGTGTTAGTGTTGAAAAACCACTTTTCACACTTGTGTTGGTGCAGGAAACCACTTTTGCACTTGTATTAGTGTGGAAAAACCACTTTTCGCACTTGTGTTAGTGTTGAAAAACCACTTTCTGCACTTGTGTTAGTGTTGAAAAACCACTTTTCACACTTGTGTTGGTGCAGGAAACCACTTTTGCACTTGTATTAGTGTGGAAAAACCACTTTTCGCACTTGTGTTAGTGTTGAAAAACCACTTTTTGCACTTGTGTTAGTGTTGAAAAACCACTTTTCGCACTTGTGTTGGTGCAGGAAACCACTTTTGCACTTGTATTAGTGTGGAAAAAACACTTTTTGCACTTGTGATAGTGTTGAAAAACCACTTTTCGCACTTGTGTTAGTGTTGAAAAACCACTTTTCGCACTTGTGTTAGTGTTGAAAAACCACCTTTCGCACTTGTGTTGGTGCAGGAAACCACTTTTGCACTTGTATTAGTGTGGAAAAAACACTTTTCACACTTGTGTTAGTGTTGAAAAACCACTTTTCGCACTTGTGTTAGTGTTGGAAAACCACTTTTCGCACTTGTGTTAGTGTTGAAAAACCACTTTTCGCACTTGTTTTGGTGCAGGAAACCACTTTTGCACTTGTATTAGTGTGGAAAAACCACTTTTCGCACTTGTGTTAGTGTTGAAAAACCACTTTTCGCACCTGTGTTAGTGTTGAAAAACCACTTTTCGCACTTGTGTTGGTGCAGGAAACCACTTTTGCACTTGTATTAGTGTGGAAAAAACAATTTTTGCACTTGTGATAGTGTTGAAAAACCACTTTTCGCACGTGTGTTAGTGTTGAAAAACCACTTTTCGCACTTGTGTTAGTGTTGAAAAACCACTTTTCGCACTTGTGTTGGTGCAGGAAACCACTTTTGCACTTGTATTAGTGTGGAAAAACCACTTTTTGCACTTGTGTTAGTGTTGAAAAACCACTTTTCGCACTTGTGTTAGTGTTGAAAAACCACTTTTCGCACTTGTGTTGGTGCAGGAAACCACTTTTGCACTTGTATTAGTGTGGAAAAACCACTTTTCGCACTTGTGTTGGTGTTGAAAAACCACTTTTCGCACTTGTGTTAGTGTTGAAAAACCACTTTTTGCACTTGTGTTGGTGCAGGAAACCACTTTTGCACTTGTATTAGTGTGGAAAAACCACTTTTTGCACTTGTGTTAGTGTTGAAAAACCACTTTTCGCACTTGTGTTAGTGTTGAAAAACCACTTTTCGCACTTGTGTTGGTGCAGGAAACCACTTTTGCACTTGTATTAGTGTGGAAAAACCACTTTTCGCACTTGTGTTAGTGTTGAAAAACCACTTTTCGCACTTGTGTTAGTGTTGAAAAACCACTTTTCGCACTTGTGTTGGCACAGGAAACCACTTTTGCACTTGTATTAGTGTGGAAAAACCACTTTTCGCACTTGTGTTAGTGTTGAAAAACCACTTTTCGCACTTGTGTTAGTGTTGAAAAACCACTTTTCGCACTTGTGTTAGTGTTGAAAAACCACTTTTCGCACTTGTGTTAGTGTTGAAAAACCACTTTTCGCACTTGTGTTAGTGTTGAAAAACCACTTTTCACACTTGTGTTGGTGCAGGAAACCACTTTTGCACTTGTATTAGTGTGGAAAAACCACTTTTCGCACTTGTGTTAGTGTTGAAAAACCACTTTTCGCACTTGTGTTAGTGTTGAAAAACCACTTTTCACACTTGTGTTGGTGCAGGAAACCACTTTTGCACTTGTATTAGTGTGGAAAAACCACTTTTCGCACTTGTGTTAGTGTTGGAAAACCACTTTTCGCACTTGTGTTAGTGTTGAAAAACCACTTTTCGCACTTGTGTTGGTGTAGGAAACCACTTTTGCACTTGTATTAGTGTGGCAAAACCACTTTTCGCAATTGTGTTAGTGTTGAAAAACCACTTTTCGCACTTTTGTTGGTGCAGGAAACCACGTTTGCACTTGTATTAGTGTGGCAAAACCACTTTTCGCACATGTGTTAGTGTTGAAAAACCACTTTTCGCACTTGTGTTAGTGTTGAAAAACCACTTTGCGCACTTGTGTTGGTGCAGGCAACCACTTTTGCACTTGTATTAGTGTGGAAAAACCACTTTTCACACTTGTGTTAGTGTTGAAAAACCACTTTTCGCACTTGTGTTAGTGTTGAAAAACCACTTTTCGCACTTGTGGTGGTGCAGGAAACCACTTTTGCACTTGTATTAGTGTGGAAAAAACACTTTTTGCACTTGTGATAATGTTGAAAAACCACTTTTCGCACTTGTGTTAGTGTTGAAAAACCACTTTTCGTACTTGTGTTAGTGTTGAAAAACCACTTTTCGCACTTGTATTAGTGTGGCAAAACCACTTTTCGCAATTGTGTTAGTGTTGAAAAACCACTTTTCGCACTTGTGTTGGTGCAGGAAACCACTTTTGCACTTGTATTAGTGTGGCAAAACCACTTTTCGCACATGTGTTAGTGTTGAAAAACCACTTTTCGCACTTGTGTTAGTGTTGAAAAAACACTTTTCGCACTTCTGTTGGTGCAGGCAACCACTTTTGCACTTGTATTAGTGTGGAAAAACCACTTTTCACACTTGTGTTAGTGTTGAAAAACCACTTTTCGCACTTGTGTTAGTGTTGAAAAACCACTTTTCGCACTTGTGTTGGTGCAGGAAACCACTTTTGCACTTGTATTAGTGTGGAAAAAACACTTTTTGCACTTGTGATAATGTTGAAAAACCACTTTTCGCACTTGTGTTAGTGTTGAAAAAACACTTTTCGTACTTGTGTTAGTGTTGAAAAACCACTTTTCGCACTTGTATTAGTGTGGCAAAACCACTTTTCGCAATTGTGTTAGTGTTGAAAAACCACTTTTCGAACTTGTGTTGGTGCAGGAAACCACTTTTGCACTTGTATTAGTGTGGCAAAACCACTTTTCGCACATGTGTTAGTGTTGAAAAACCACTTTTCGCACTTGTGTTAGTGTTGAAAAAACACTTTTCGCACTTGTGTTGGTGCAGGCAACCACTTTTGCACTTGTATTAGTGTGGAAAAACCACTTTTCACACTTGTGTTAGTGTTGAAAAACCACTTTTCGCACTTGTGTTAGTGTTGAAAAACCACTTTTCGCACTTGTGTTGGTGCAGGAAACCACTTTTGCACTTGTATTAGTGTGGAAAAAACACTTTTTGCACTTGTGATAATGTTGAAAAACCACTTTTCGCACTTGTGTTAGTGTTGAAAAACCACTTTTCGTACTTGTGTTAGTGTTGAAAAACCACTTTTCGCACTTGTATTAGTGTGCAAAAACCACTTTTCGCACTTGTGTTAGTGTTGAAAAACCACTTTTGCACTTGTATTAGTGTGGAAAAAACACTTTTCGCACTTGTGTTTGTGTTGAAAAACCACTTTTCGCACTTGTGTTGGTGCAGGAAACCACTTTTGCACTTGTTTTAGTGTGGAAAAACCACTTTTCGCACTTGTGTTAGTGTTGAAAAACCACTTTTCGCACTTGTGTTAGTGTTGAAAAACCACTTTTCGCACTTGTATTAGTGTGGAAAAAACACTTTTCGCACTTGTGTTAGTGTTGAAAAACCACTTTTCGCACTTGTGTTCGTGTTGAAAAACCACTTTTCGCACTTGTGTTTGTGCAGGAAACAACTTTTGCACTTGTATTACTGTGGAAAAACCACTTTTCGCACTTGTGTTAGTGTTGAAAAACCACTTTTCGCACTTGTGTTAATGTTGAAAAACCACTTTTCGCACTTGTGTTGGTGCAAGAAACCACTTTTGCACTTGTATTAGTGTGGAAAAACCACTTTTTGCACTTGTATTAGTGTTGAAAAACCACTTTTCGCACTTGTGTTAGTGTTGAAAAACCACTTTTCGCACGTGTGTTGGTGCAGGAAACCACTTTTGCACTTGTATTAGAGTGGAAAAAACACTTTTTGCACTTGTGATAGTGTTGAAAAACCACTTTTCTCACTTGTGTTAGTGTTGAAAAACCACTTTTCGCACTTGTGTTAGTGTTGAAAAACCACTTTTCGCACTTGTGTTGGTGCAGGAAACCACTTTTGCACTTGTATTAGTGTGGAAAAACCACTTTTTGCACTTGTGTTAGTGTTGAAAAACCACTTTTCGCACTTGTGTTAGTGTTGAAAAACCACTTTTCGCACTTGTGTTGGTGCAGGAAACCACATTTGCACTTGTATTAGTGTGGAAAAACCACTTTTCGCACTTGTGTTGGTGTTGAAAAACCACTTTTCGCACTTGTGTTAGTGTTGAAAAACCACTTTTTGCACTTGTGTTGGTGCAGGAAACCACTTTTGCACTTGTATTGGTGTGGAAAAACCACTTTTTGCACTTGTGTTAGTGTTGAAAAACCACTTTTCGCACTTGTGTTAGTGTTGAAAAACCACTTTTCGCACTTGTGTTGGTGCATGAAAACACTTTTGCACTTGCATTAGTGTGGAAAAAACACTTTTTGCACTTGTGATAGTGTTGAAAAACCACTTTTCGCACTTGTGTTAGTGTTGAAAAACCACTTTTCGCACTTGTGTTGGTGCAGGAAACCACTTTTGCACTTGTATTAGTGTGGAAAAACCACTTTTCGCAATTGTGTTAGTGTTGAAAAACCACTTTTCGCACTTGTGTTAGTGTTGAAAAACCACTTTTCGCACTTGTGTTAGTGTTGAAAAACCACTTTTCGCACTTGTGTTGGTGCAGGAAACCACTTTTGCACTTGTATTAGTGTGGAAAAAACACTTTTCACACTTGTGTTTGTGTTGAAAAACCACTTTTCGCACTTGTGTTAGTGTTGAAAAACCACTTTTCGCACTTGTGTTAGTGTTGAAAAACTACTTTTCGCACTTGAGTTGGTGCAGGAAACCACTTTTGCACTTGTATTAGTGTGGAAAAACCACTTTTCGCACTTGTGTTAGTGTTGAAAAACCACTTTTCGCACTTGTGTTAGTGTTGAAAAACCACTTTTCGCACTTGTGTTGGTGCAGGAAACCACTTTTGCACTTGTATTAGTGTGGAAAAAACACTTTTTGCACTTGTGATAGTGTTGAAAAACCACTTTTCGCACTTGTGTTAGTGTTGAAAAACCACTTTTCGCACTTGTGTTAGTGTTGAAAAACCACCTTTCGCACTTGTGTTGGTGCAGGAAACCACTTTTGCACTTGTATTAGTGTGGAAAAAACACTTTTCACACTTGTGTTAGTGTTGAAAAACCACTTTTCGCACTTGTGTTAGTGTTGGAAAACCACTTTTCGCACTTGTGTTAGTGTTGAAAAACCACTTTTCGCACTTGTTTTGGTGCAGGAAACCACTTTTGCACTTGTATTAGTGTGGAAAAACCACTTTTCGCACTTGTGTTAGTGTTGAAAAACCACTTTTCGCACCTGTGTTAGTGTTGAAAAACCACTTTTCGCACTTGTGTTGGTGCAGGAAACCACTTTTGCACTTGTATTAGTGTGGAAAAAACACTTTTTGCACTTGTGATAGTGTTGAAAAACCACTTTTCGCACGTGTGTTAGTGTTGAAAAACCACTTTTCGCACTTGTGTTAGTGTTGAAAAACCACTTTTCGCACTTGTGTTGGTGCAGGAAACCACTTTTGCACTTGTATTAGTGTGGAAAAACCACTTTTTGCACTTGTGTTAGTGTTGAAAAACCACTTTTCGCACTTGTGTTAGTGTTGAAAAACCACTTTTCGCACTTGTGTTGGTGCAGGAAACCACTTTTGCACTTGTATTAGTGTGGAAAAACCACTTTTCGCACTTGTGTTGGTGTTGAAAAACCACTTTTCGCACTTGTGTTAGTGTTGAAAAACCACTTTTTGCACTTGTGTTGGTGCAGGAAACCACTTTTGCACTTGTATTAGTGTGGAAAAACCACTTTTTGCACTTGTGTTAGTGTTGAAAAACCACTTTTCGCACTTGTGTTAGTGTTGAAAAACCACTTTTCGCACTTGTGTTGGTGCAGGAAACCACTTTTGCACTTGTATTAGTGTGGAAAAACCACTTTTCGCACTTGTGTTAGTGTTGAAAAACCACTTTTCGCACTTGTGTTAGTGTTGAAAAACCACTTTTCGCACTTGTGTTGGCACAGGAAACCACTTTTGCACTTGTATTAGTGTGGAAAAACCACTTTTCGCACTTGTGTTAGTGTTGAAAAACCACTTTTCGCACTTGTGTTAGTGTTGAAAAACCACTTTTCGCACTTGTGTTAGTGTTGAAAAACCACTTTTCGCACTTGTGTTAGTGTTGAAAAACCACTTTTCGCACTTGTGTTAGTGTTGAAAAACCACTTTTCACACTTGTGTTGGTGCAGGAAACCACTTTTGCACTTGTATTAGTGTGGAAAAACCACTTTTCGCACTTGTGTTAGTGTTGAAAAACCACTTTTCGCACTTGTGTTAGTGTTGAAAAACCACTTTTCACACTTGTGTTGGTGCAGGAAACCACTTTTGCACTTGTATTAGTGTGGAAAAACCACTTTTCGCACTTGTGTTAGTGTTGGAAAACCACTTTTCGCACTTGTGTTAGTGTTGAAAAACCACTTTTCGCACTTGTGTTGGTGTAGGAAACCACTTTTGCACTTGTATTAGTGTGGCAAAACCACTTTTCGCAATTGTGTTAGTGTTGAAAAACCACTTTTCGCACTTTTGTTGGTGCAGGAAACCACGTTTGCACTTGTATTAGTGTGGCAAAACCACTTTTCGCACATGTGTTAGTGTTGAAAAACCACTTTTCGCACTTGTGTTAGTGTTGAAAAACCACTTTGCGCACTTGTGTTGGTGCAGGCAACCACTTTTGCACTTGTATTAGTGTGGAAAAACCACTTTTCACACTTGTGTTAGTGTTGAAAAACCACTTTTCGCACTTGTGTTAGTGTTGAAAAACCACTTTTCGCACTTGTGGTGGTGCAGGAAACCACTTTTGCACTTGTATTAGTGTGGAAAAAACACTTTTTGCACTTGTGATAATGTTGAAAAACCACTTTTCGCACTTGTGTTAGTGTTGAAAAACCACTTTTCGTACTTGTGTTAGTGTTGAAAAACCACTTTTCGCACTTGTATTAGTGTGGCAAAACCACTTTTCGCAATTGTGTTAGTGTTGAAAAACCACTTTTCGCACTTGTGTTGGTGCAGGAAACCACTTTTGCACTTGTATTAGTGTGGCAAAACCACTTTTCGCACATGTGTTAGTGTTGAAAAACCACTTTTCGCACTTGTGTTAGTGTTGAAAAAACACTTTTCGCACTTCTGTTGGTGCAGGCAACCACTTTTGCACTTGTATTAGTGTGGAAAAACCACTTTTCACACTTGTGTTAGTGTTGAAAAACCACTTTTCGCACTTGTGTTAGTGTTGAAAAACCACTTTTCGCACTTGTGTTGGTGCAGGAAACCACTTTTGCACTTGTATTAGTGTGGAAAAAACACTTTTTGCACTTGTGATAATGTTGAAAAACCACTTTTCGCACTTGTGTTAGTGTTGAAAAAACACTTTTCGTACTTGTGTTAGTGTTGAAAAACCACTTTTCGCACTTGTATTAGTGTGGCAAAACCACTTTTCGCAATTGTGTTAGTGTTGAAAAACCACTTTTCGAACTTGTGTTGGTGCAGGAAACCACTTTTGCACTTGTATTAGTGTGGCAAAACCACTTTTCGCACATGTGTTAGTGTTGAAAAACCACTTTTCGCACTTGTGTTAGTGTTGAAAAAACACTTTTCGCACTTGTGTTGGTGCAGGCAACCACTTTTGCACTTGTATTAGTGTGGAAAAACCACTTTTCACACTTGTGTTAGTGTTGAAAAACCACTTTTCGCACTTGTGTTAGTGTTGAAAAACCACTTTTCGCACTTGTGTTGGTGCAGGAAACCACTTTTGCACTTGTATTAGTGTGGAAAAAACACTTTTTGCACTTGTGATAATGTTGAAAAACCACTTTTCGCACTTGTGTTAGTGTTGAAAAACCACTTTTCGTACTTGTGTTAGTGTTGAAAAACCACTTTTCGCACTTGTATTAGTGTGCAAAAACCACTTTTCGCACTTGTGTTAGTGTTGAAAAACCACTTTTGCACTTGTATTAGTGTGGAAAAAACACTTTTCGCACTTGTGTTTGTGTTGAAAAACCACTTTTCGCACTTGTGTTGGTGCAGGAAACCACTTTTGCACTTGTTTTAGTGTGGAAAAACCACTTTTCGCACTTGTGTTAGTGTTGAAAAACCACTTTTCGCACTTGTGTTAGTGTTGAAAAACCACTTTTCGCACTTGTATTAGTGTGGAAAAAACACTTTTCGCACTTGTGTTAGTGTTGAAAAACCACTTTTCGCACTTGTGTTCGTGTTGAAAAACCACTTTTCGCACTTGTGTTTGTGCAGGAAACAACTTTTGCACTTGTATTACTGTGGAAAAACCACTTTTCGCACTTGTGTTAGTGTTGAAAAACCACTTTTCGCACTTGTGTTAATGTTGAAAAACCACTTTTCGCACTTGTGTTGGTGCAAGAAACCACTTTTGCACTTGTATTAGTGTGGAAAAACCACTTTTTGCACTTGTATTAGTGTTGAAAAACCACTTTTCGCACTTGTGTTAGTGTTGAAAAACCACTTTTCGCACGTGTGTTGGTGCAGGAAACCACTTTTGCACTTGTATTAGAGTGGAAAAAACACTTTTTGCACTTGTGATAGTGTTGAAAAACCACTTTTCTCACTTGTGTTGGTGTTGAAAAACCACTTTTCGCACTTGTGTTAGTGTTGAAAAACCACTTTTCGCACTTGTGTTGGTGCAGGAAACCACTTTTGCACTTGTATTAGTGTGGAAAAACCACTTTTTGCACTTGTGTTAGTGTTGAAAAACCACTTTTCGCACTTGTGTTAGTGTTGAAAAACCACTTTTCGCACTTGTGTTGGTGCAGGAAACCACATTTGCACTTGTATTAGTGTGGAAAAACCACTTTTCGCACTTGTGTTGGTGTTGAAAAACCACTTTTCGCACTTGTGTTAGTGTTGAAAAACCACTTTTTGCACTTGTGTTGGTGCAGGAAACCACTTTTGCACTTGTATTGGTGTGGAAAAACCACTTTTTGCACTTGTGTTAGTGTTGAAAAACCACTTTTCGCACTTGTGTTAGTGTTGAAAAACCACTTTTCGCACTTGTGTTGGTGCATGAAAACACTTTTGCACTTGCATTAGTGTGGAAAAAACACTTTTTGCACTTGTGATAGTGTTGAAAAACCACTTTTCGCACTTGTGTTAGTGTTGAAAAACCACTTTTCGCACTTGTGTTGGTGCAGGAAACCACTTTTGCACTTGTATTAGTGTGGAAAAACCACTTTTCGCAATTGTGTTAGTGTTGAAAAACCACTTTTCGCACTTGTGTTAGTGTTGAAAAACCACTTTTCGCACTTGTGTTAGTGTTGAAAAACCACTTTTCGCACTTGTGTTGGTGCAGGAAACCACTTTTGCACTTGTATTAGTGTGGAAAAAACACTTTTCACACTTGTGTTTGTGTTGAAAAACCACTTTTCGCACTTGTGTTAGTGTTGAAAAACCACTTTTCGCACTTGTGTTAGTGTTGAAAAACTACTTTTCGCACTTGAGTTGGTGCAGGAAACCACTTTTGCACTTGTATTAGTGTGGAAAAACCACTTTTCGCACTTGTGTTAGTGTTGAAAAACCACTTTTCGCACTTGTGTTAGTGTTGAAAAACCACTTTTCGCACTTGTGTTGGTGCAGGAAACCACTTTTGCACTTGTATTAGTGTGGAAAAAACACTTTTCGCACTTGTGTTAGTGTTGAAAAACCACTTTTCGCACTTGTATTAGTGTTGAAAAACCACTTTTCGCACTTGTGTTGGTGCAGGAAACCACTTTTGCACTTGTATTAGTGTGGAAAAAACACTTTTCGCACTTGTGTTAGTGTTGAAAAACCACTTTTCGCACTTGTGTTAGTGTTGAAAAACCACTTTTCACACTTGTGTTGGTGCAGGAAACCACTTTTGCACTTGTATTAGTGTGGAAAAACCACTTTTCGCACTTGTGTTAGTGTTGAAAAACCACTTTCTGCACTTGTGTTAGTGTTGAAAAACCACTTTTCACACTTGTGTTGGTGCAGGAAACCACTTTTGCACTTGTATTAGTGTGGAAAAAACACTTTTCACACTTGTGTTTGTGTTGAAAAACCACTTTTCGCACTTGTGTTAGTGTTGAAAAACCACTTTTCGTACTTGTGTTAGTGTTGAAAAACCACTTTTCGCACTTGTATTAGTGTGGCAAAACCACTTTTCGCAATTGTGTTAGTGTTGAAAAACCACTTTTCGCACTTGTGTTGGTGCAGGAAACCACTTTTGCACTTGTATTAGTGTGGCAAAACCACTTTTCGCACATGTGTTAGTGTTGAAAAACCACTTTTCGCACTTGTGTTAGTGTTGAAAAAACACTTTTCGCACTTGTGTTGGTGCAGGCAACCACTTTTGCACTTGTATTAGTGTGGAAAAACCACTTTTCACACTTGTGTTAGTGTTGAAAAACCACTTTTCGCACTTGTGTTAGTGTTGAAAAACCACTTTTCGCACTTGTGTTGGTGCAGGAAACCACTTTTGCACTTGTATTAGTGTGGAAAAAACACTTTTTGCACTTGTGATAATGTTGAAAAACCACGTTTCGCACTTGTGTTAGTGTTGAAAAACCACTTTTCGTACTTGTGTTAGTGTTGAAAAACCACTTTTCGCACTTGTATTAGTGTGCAAAAACCACTTTTCGCACTTGTGTTAGTGTTGAAAAACCACTTTTCGCACTTGTGTTGGTGTAGGAAACCACTTTTGCACTTGTATTAGTGTGGCAAAACCACTTTTCGCAATTGTGTTAGTGTTGAAAAACCACTTTTCGCACTTGTGTTGGTGCAGGAAACCACGTTTGCACTTGTATTAGTGTGGCAAAACCACTTTCGCACATGTGTTAGTGTTGAAAAACCACTTTTCGCACTTGTGTTAGTGTTGAAAAACCACTTTGTGCACTTGTGTTGGTGCAGGCAACCACTTTTGCTCTTGTATTAGTGTGGAAAAACCACTTTTCACACTTGTGTTAGTGTTGAAAAACCACTTTTCGCACTTGTGTTAGTGTTGAAAAACCACTTTTCGCACTTGTGGTGGTGCAGGAAACCACTTTTGCACTTGTATTAGTGTGGAAAAAACACTTTTTGCACTTGTGATAATGTTGAAAAACCACTTTTCGCACTTGTGTTAGTGTTGAAAAACCACTTTTCGTACTTGTGTTAGTGTTGAAAAACCACTTTTCGCACTTGTATTAGTGTGGCAAAACCACTTTTTGCAATTGTGTTAGTGTTGAAAAACCACTTTTCGCACTTGTGTTGGTGCAGGAAACCACTTTTGCACTTGTATTAGTGTGGCAAAACCACTTTTCGCACATGTGTTAGTGTTGAAAAACAACTTTTCGCACTTGTGTTAGTGTTGAAAAAACACTTTTCGCACTTGTGTTGGTGCAGGCAACCACTTTTGCACTTGTATTAGTGTGGAAAAACCACTTTTCACACTTGTGTTAGTGTTGAAAAACCACTTTTCGCACTTGTGTTAGTGTTGAAAAACCACTTTTCACACTTGTGTTGGTGCAGGAAACCACTTTTGCACTTGTATTAGTGTGGAAAAAACACTTTTTGCACTTGTGATAATGTTGAAAAACCACTTTTCGCACTTGTGTTAGTGTTGAAAAACCACTTTTCGTACTTGTGTTAGTGTTGAAAAACCACTTTTCGCACTTGTATTAGTGTGCAAAAACCACTTTTCGCACTTGTGTTAGTGTTGAAAAACCACTTTTCGCACTTGTGTTAGTGTTGAAAAACCACTTTTCGCACTTGTGTTTGTGTTGAAAAACCACTTTTCGCACTTGTGTTGGTGCAGGAAACCACTTTTGCACTTGTATTAGTGTGGAAAAAACACTTTTCGCACTTGTGTTTGTGTTGAAAAACCACTTTTCGCACTTGTGTTGGTGCAGGAAACCACTTTTGCACTTGTTTTAGTGTGGAAAAACCACTTTTCGCACTTGTGTTAGTGTTGAAAAACCACTTTTCGCACTTGTGTTAGTGTTGAAAAACCACTTTTCGCACTTGTATTAGTGTGGAAAAAACACTTTTCGCACTTGTGTTAGTGTTGAAAAACCACTTTTCGCACTTGTGTTCGTGTTGAAAAACCACTTTTCGCACTTGTGTTTGTGCAGGAAACCACTTTTGCACTTGTATTACTGTGGAAAAACCACTTTTCGCACTTGTGTTAGTGTTGAAAAACCACTTTTCGCACTTGTGTTAATGTTGAAAAACCACTTTTCGCACTTGTGTTGGTGCAAGAAACCACTTTTGCACTTGTATTAGTGTGGAAAAACCACTTTTTGCACTTGTGTTAGTGTTGAAAAACCACTTTTCGCACTTGTGTTAGTGTTGAAAAACCACTTTTCGCACGTGTGTTGGTGCAGGAAACCACTTTTGCACTTGTATTAGAGTGGAAAAAACACTTTTTGCACTTGTGATAGTGTTGAAAAACCACTTTTCTCACTTGTGTTAGTGTTGAAAAACCACTTTTCGCACTTGTGTTAGTGTTGAAAAACCACTTTTCGCACTTGTGTTGGTGCAGGAAACCACTTTTGCACTTGTATTAGTGTGGAAAAACCACTTTTTGCACTTGTATTAGTGTTGAAAAACCACTTTTCGCACTTGTGTTAGTGTTGAAAAACCACTTTTCGCACTTGTGTTGGTGTAGGAAACCACTTTTGCACTTGTATTAGTGTGGCAAAACCACTTTTCGCAATTGTGTTAGTGTTGAAAAACCACTTTTCGCACTTGTGTTGGTGCAGGAAACCACGTTTGCACTTGTATTAGTGTGGCAAAACCACTTTTCGCACATGTGTTAGTGTTGAAAAACCACTTTCCGTACTTGTGTTAGTGTTGAAAAACCACTTTGCGCACTTGTGTTGGTGCAGGCAACCACTTTTGCACTTGTATTAGTGTGGAAAAACCACTTTTCACACTTGTGTTAGTGTTGAAAAACCACTTTTCGCACTTGTGTTAGTGTTGAAAAACCACTTTTCGCACTTGTGGTGGTGCAGGAAACCACTTTTGCACTTGTATTAGTGTGGAAAAAACACTTTTTGCACTTGTGATAATGTTGAAAAACCACTTTTCGCACTTGTGTTAGTGTTGAAAAACCACTTTTCGTACTTGTGTTAGTGTTGAAAAACCACTTTTCGCACTTGTATTAGTGTGGCAAAACCACTTTTCGCAATTGTGTTAGTGTTGAAAAACCACTTTTCGCACTTGTGTTGGTGCAGGAAACCACTTTTGCACTTGTATTAGTGTGGCAAAACCACTTTTCGCACATGTGTTAGTGTTGAAAAACCACTTTTCGCACTTGTGTTAGTGTTGAAAAAACACTTTTCGCACTTGTGTTGGTGCAGGCAACCACTTTTGCACTTGTATTAGTGTGGAAAAACCACTTTTCACACTTGTGTTAGTGTTGAAAAACCACTTTTCGCACTTGTGTTAGTGTTGAAAAACCACTTTTCGCACTTGTGTTGGTGCAGGAAACCACTTTTGCACTTCTATTAGTGTGGAAAAAACACTTTTTGCACTTGTGATAATGTTGAAAAACCACTTTTCGCACTTGTGTTAGTGTTGAAAAACCACTTTTCGTACTTGTGTTAGTGTTGAAAAACCACTTTTCGCACTTGTATTAGTGTGCAAAAACCACTTTTCGCACTTGTGTTAGTGTTGAAAAACCACTTTTCGCACTTGTGTTAGTGTTGAAAAACCACTTTTCGCACTTGTGTTTGTGTTGAAAAACCACTTTTCGCACTTGTGTTGGTGCAGGAAACCACTTTTGCACTTGTATTAGTGTGGAAAAAACACTTTTCGCACTTGTGTTTGTGTTGAAAAACCACTTTTCGCACTTGTGTTGGTGCAGGAAACCACTTTTGCACTTGTTTTAGTGTGGAAAAACCACTTTTCGCACTTGTGTTAGTGTTGAAAAACCACTTTTCGCACTTGTGTTAGTGTTGAAAAACCACTTTTCGCACTTGTATTAGTGTGGAAAAAACACTTTTCGCACTTGTGTTAGTGTTGAAAAACCACTTTTCGCACTTGTGTTCGTGTTGAAAAACCACTTTTCGCACTTGTGTTTGTGCAGGAAACCACTTTTGCACTTGTATTACTGTGGAAAAACCACTTTTCGCACTTGTGTTAGTGTTGAAAAACCACTTTTCGCACTTGTGTTAATGTTGAAAAACCACTTTTCGCACTTGTGTTGGTGCAAGAAACCACTTTTGCACTTGTATTAGTGTGGAAAAACCACTTTTTGCACTTGTGTTAGTGTTGAAAAACCACTTTTCGCAC
Organism: Myxine glutinosa; assembly: GCF_964187855.1. NCBI lineage: Eukaryota > Metazoa > Chordata > Myxini > Myxiniformes > Myxinidae > Myxine > Myxine glutinosa. The sequence continues at coordinate 112,253 of NW_027617327.1, forward strand.
TTGTGTTAGTGTTGAAAAACCACTTTTCGCACATGTGTTGGTGCAGGAAACCACTTTTGCACTTGTATTAGAGTGGAAAAAACACTTTTTGCACTTGTGATAGTGTTGAAAAACCACTTTTCTCACTTGTGTTAGTGTTGAAAAACCACTTTTCGCACTTGTGTTAGTGTTGAAAAACCACTTTTCGCACTTGTGTTGGTGCAGGAAACCACTTTTGCACTTGTATTAGTGTGGAAAAACCACTTTTTGCACTTGTGTTAGTGTTGAAAAACCACTTTTCGCACTTGTGTTAGTGTTGAAAAACCACTTTTCGCACTTGTTTTGGTGCAGGAAACCACTTTTGCACTTGTATTAGTGTGGAAAAACCACTTTTCGCACTTGTGTTGGTGTTGAAAAACCACTTTTCGCACTTGTGTTAGTGTTGAAAAACCACTTTTTGCACTTGTGTTGGTGCAGGAAACCACTTTTGCACTTGTATTAGTGTGGAAAAACCACTTTTTGCACTTGTGTTAGTGTTGAAAAACCACTTTTCGCACTTGTGTTAGTGTTGAAAAACCACTTTTCGCACTTGTGTTGGTGCAGGAAACCACTTTTGCACTTGCATTAGTGTGGAAAAAACACTTTTTGCACTTGTGATAGTGTTGAAAAACCACTTTTCGCACTTGTGTTAGTGTTGAAAAACCACTTTTCGCACTTGTGTTGGTGCAGGAAACCACTTTTGCACTTGTATTAGTGTGGAAAAACCACTTTTCGCAATTGTGTTAGTGTTGAAAAACCACTTTTCGCACTTGTGTTAGTGTTGAAAAACCACTTTTCGCACTTGTGTTAGTGTTGAAAAACCACTTTTCGCACTTGTGTTGGTGCAGGAAACCACTTTTGCACTTGTATTAGTGTGGAAAAAACACTTTTCACACTTGTGTTTGTGTTGAAAAACCACTTTTCGCACTTGTGTTAGTGTTGAAAAACCACTTTTCGCACTTGAGTTGGTGCAGGAAACCACTTTTGCACTTGTATTAGTGTGGAAAAACCACTTTTCGCACTTGTGTTAGTGTAGAAAAACCACTTTTCGCACTTGTGTTGGTGCAGGAAACCACTTTTGCACTTGTATTAGTGTGGAAAAAACACTTTTCGCACTTGTGTTAGTGTTGAAAAACCACTTTTCGCACTTGTATTAGTGTTGAAAAACCACTTTTCGCACTTGTGTTGGTGCAGGAAACCACTTTTGCACTTGTATTAGTGTGGAAAAAACACTTTTCGCACTTGTGTTAGTGTTGAAAAACCACTTTTCGCACTTGTGTTAGTGTTGAAAAACCACTTTTCACACTTGTGTTGGTGCAGGAAACCACTTTTGCACTTGTATTAGTGTGGAAAAACCACTTTTCGCACTTGTGTTAGTGTTGAAAAACCACTTTCTGCACTTGTGTTAGTGTTGAAAAACCACTTTTCTCACTTGTGTTGGTGCAGGAAACCACTTTTGCACTTGTATTAGTGTGGAAAAACCACTTTTCGCACTTGTGTTAGTGTTGAAAAACCACTTTTTGCACTTGTGTTAGTGTTGAAAAACCACTTTTCGCACTTGTGTTGGTGCAGGAAACCACTTTTGCACTTGTATTAGTGTGGAAAAAACACTTTTTGCACTTGTGATAGTGTTGAAAAACCACTTTTCGCACTTGTGTTAGTGTTGAAAAACCACTTTTCGCACTTGTGTTAGTGTTGAAAAACCACCTTTCGCACTTGTGTTGGTGCAGGAAACCACTTTTGCACTTGTATTAGTGTGGAAAAAACACTTTTCACACTTGTGTTAGTGTTGAAAAACCACTTTTCGCACTTGTGTTAGTGTTGGAAAACCACTTTTCGCACTTGTGTTAGTGTTGAAAAACCACTTTTCGCACTTGTTTTGGTGCAGGAAACCACTTTTGCACTTGTATTAGTGTGGAAAAACCACTTTTCGCACTTGTGTTAGTGTTGAAAAACCACTTTTCGCACCTGTGTTAGTGTTGAAAAACCACTTTTCGCACTTGTGTTGGTGCAGTAAACCACTTTTGCACTTGTATTAGTGTGGAAAAAACACTTTTTGCACTTGTGATAGTGTTGAAAAACCACTTTTCGCACATGTGTTAGTGTTGAAAAACCACTTTTCGCACTTGTGTTGGTGCAGGAAACCACTTTTGCACTTGTATTAGTGTGGAATAACCACTTTTCGCACTTGTGTTAGTGTTGAAAAACCACTTTTCGCACTTGTGTTAGTGTTGAAAAACCACTTTTCGCACTTGTGTTAGTGTTGAAAAACCACTTTTCGCACTTGTGTTGGTGCAGGAAACCACTTTTGCACTTGTATTAGTGTGGAAAAACCACTTTTCGCACTTGTGTTAGTGTTGAAAAACCACTTTTCGCACTTGTGTTAGTGTTGAAAAACCACTTTTTGCACTTGTGTTAGTGTTGAAAAACCACTTTTCGCACTTGTGTTAGTGTTGAAAAACCACTTTTCGCACTTTTGTTCGTGTTGAAAAACCACTTTTCGCACTTGTGTTAGTGTTGAAAAACCACTTTTCGCACTTGTGTTGGTGCAGGCAACCACTTTTGCACTTGTATTAGTGTGGAAAAACCACTTTTCACACTTGTGTTAGTGTTGAAAAACCACTTTTCGCACTTGTGTTAGTGTTGAAAAACCACTTTTCGCACTTGTGTTGGTGCAGGAAACCACTTTTGCACTTGTATTAGTGTGGAAAAAACACTTTTTGCACTTGTGATAATGTTGAAAAACCACTTTTCGCACTTGTGTTAGTGTTGAAAAACCACTTTTCGTACTTGTGTTAGTGTTGAAAAACCACTTTTCGCACTTGTATTAGTGTGCAAAAACCACTTTTCGCACTTGTGTTAGTGTTGAAAAACCACTTTTCGCACTTGTGTTAGTGTTGAAAAACCACTTTTCGCACTTGTGTTTGTGTTGAAAAACCACTTTTCGCACTTGTGTTGGTGCAGGAAACCACTTTTGCACTTGTATTAGTGTGGAAAAAACACTTTTCGCACTTGTGTTTGTGTTGAAAAACCACTTTTCGCACTTGTGTTGGTGCAGGAAACCACTTTTGCACTTGTTTTAGTGTGGAAAAACCACTTTTCGCACTTGTGTTAGTGTTGAAAAACCACTTTTCGCACTTGTGTTAGTGTTGAAAAACCACTTTTCGCACTTGTATTAGTGTGGAAAAAACACTTTTCGCACTTGTGTTAGTGTTGAAAAACCACTTTTCGCACTTGTGTTTGTGCAGGAAACCACTTTTGCACTTGTATTACTGTGGAAAAACCACTTTTCGCACTTGTGTTAGTGTTGAAAAACCACTTTTCGCACTTGTGTTAATGTTGAAAAACCACTTTTTGCACTTGTGTTGGTGCAAGAAACCACTTTTGCACTTGTATTAGTGTGGAAAAACCACTTTTTGCACTTGTGTTAGTGTTGAAAAACCACTTTTCGCACTTGTGTTAGTGTTGAAAAACCACTTTTCGCACGTGTGTTGGTGCAGGAAACCACTTTTGCACTTGTATTAGAGTGGAAAAAACACTTTTTGCACTTGTGATAGTGTTGAAAAACCACTTTTCTCACTTGTGTTAGTGTTGAAAAACCACTTTTCGCACTTGTGTTAGTGTTGAAAAACCACTTTTCGCACTTGTGTTGGTGCAGGAAACCACTTTTGCACTTGTATTAGTGTGGAAAAACCACTTTTTGCACTTGTGTTAGTGTTGAAAAACCACTTTTCGCACTTGTGTTAGTGTTGAAAAACCACTTTTCGCACTTGTGTTGGTGCAGGAAACCACTTTTGCACTTGTATTAGTGTGGAAAAACCACTTTTCGCACTTGTGTTGGTGTTGAAAAACCACTTTTCGCACTTGTGTTAGTGTTGAAAAACCACTTTTTGCACTTGTGTTGGTGCAGGAAACCACTTTTGCACTTGTATTAGTGTGGAAAAACCACTTTTTGCACTTGTGTTAGTGTTGAAAAACCACTTTTCGCACTTGTGTTAGTGTTGAAAAACCACTTTTCGCACTTGTGTTCGTGTTGAAAAACCACTTTTCGCACTTGTGTTAGTGTTGAAAAACCACTTTTCGCACTTGTGTTGGTGCAGGAAACCACTTTTGCACTTGTATTAGTGTGGAAAAAACACTTTTTGCACTTGTGATAATGTTGAAAAACCACTTTTCGCACTTGTGTTAGTGTTGAAAAACCACTTTTCGTACTTGTGTTAGTGTTGAAAAACCACTTTTCGCACTTGTATTAGTGTGGCAAAACCACTTTTTGCAATTGTGTTAGTGTTGAAAAACCACTTTTCGCACTTGTGTTGGTGCAGGAAACCACTTTTGCACTTGTATTAGTGTGGCAAAACCACTTTTCGCACATGTGTTAGTGTTGAAAAACAACTTTTCGCACTTGTGTTAGTGTTGAAAAAACACTTTTCGCACTTGTGTTGGTGCAGGCAACCACTTTTGCACTTGTATTAGTGTGGAAAAACCACTTTTCACACTTGTGTTAGTGTTGAAAAACCACTTTTCGCACTTGTGTTAGTGTTGAAAAACCACTTTTCACACTTGTGTTGGTGCAGGAAACCACTTTTGCACTTGTATTAGTGTGGAAAAAACACTTTTTGCACTTGTGATAATGTTGAAAAACCACTTTTCGCACTTGTGTTAGTGTTGAAAAACCACTTTTCGTACTTGTGTTAGTGTTGAAAAACCACTTTTCGCACTTGTATTAGTGTGCAAAAACCACTTTTCGCACTTGTGTTAGTGTTGAAAAACCACTTTTCGCACTTGTGTTAGTGTTGAAAAACCACTTTTCGCACTTGTGTTTGTGTTGAAAAACCACTTTTCGCACTTGTGTTGGTGCAGGAAACCACTTTTGCACTTGTATTAGTGTGGAAAAAACACTTTTCGCACTTGTGTTTGTGTTGAAAAACCACTTTTCGCACTTGTGTTGGTGCAGGAAACCACTTTTGCACTTGTTTTAGTGTGGAAAAACCACTTTTCGCACTTGTGTTAGTGTTGAAAAACCACTTTTCGCACTTGTGTTAGTGTTGAAAAACCACTTTTCGCACTTGTATTAGTGTGGAAAAAACACTTTTCGCACTTGTGTTAGTGTTGAAAAACCACTTTTCGCACTTGTGTTCGTGTTGAAAAACCACTTTTCGCACTTGTGTTTGTGCAGGAAACCACTTTTGCACTTGTATTACTGTGGAAAAACCACTTTTCGCACTTGTGTTAGTGTTGAAAAACCACTTTTCGCACTTGTGTTAATGTTGAAAAACCACTTTTCGCACTTGTGTTGGTGCAAGAAACCACTTTTGCACTTGTATTAGTGTGGAAAAACCACTTTTTGCACTTGTGTTAGTGTTGAAAAACCACTTTTCGCACTTGTGTTAGTGTTGAAAAACCACTTTTCGCACGTGTGTTGGTGCAGGAAACCACTTTTGCACTTGTATTAGAGTGGAAAAAACACTTTTTGCACTTGTGATAGTGTTGAAAAACCACTTTTCTCACTTGTGTTAGTGTTGAAAAACCACTTTTCGCACTTGTGTTAGTGTTGAAAAACCACTTTTCGCACTTGTGTTGGTGCAGGAAACCACTTTTGCACTTGTATTAGTGTGGAAAAACCACTTTTTGCACTTGTATTAGTGTTGAAAAACCACTTTTCGCACTTGTGTTAGTGTTGAAAAACCACTTTTCGCACTTGTGTTGGTGTAGGAAACCACTTTTGCACTTGTATTAGTGTGGCAAAACCACTTTTCGCAATTGTGTTAGTGTTGAAAAACCACTTTTCGCACTTGTGTTGGTGCAGGAAACCACGTTTGCACTTGTATTAGTGTGGCAAAACCACTTTTCACACATGTGTTAGTGTTGAAAAACCACTTTCCGTACTTGTGTTAGTGTTGAAAAACCACTTTGCGCACTTGTGTTGGTGCAGGCAACCACTTTTGCACTTGTATTAGTGTGGAAAAACCACTTTTCACACTTGTGTTAGTGTTGAAAAACCACTTTTCGCACTTGTGTTAGTGTTGAAAAACCACTTTTCGCACTTGTGGTGGTGCAGGAAACCACTTTTGCACTTGTATTAGTGTGGAAAAAACACTTTTTGCACTTGTGATAATGTTGAAAAACCACTTTTCGCACTTGTGTTAGTGTTGAAAAACCACTTTTCGTACTTGTGTTAGTGTTGAAAAACCACTTTTCGCACTTGTATTAGTGTGGCAAAACCACTTTTCGCAATTGTGTTAGTGTTGAAAAACCACTTTTCGCACTTGTGTTGGTGCAGGAAACCACTTTTGCACTTGTATTAGTGTGGCAAAACCACTTTTCGCACATGTGTTAGTGTTGAAAAACCACTTTTCGCACTTGTGTTAGTGTTGAAAAAACACTTTTCGCACTTGTGTTGGTGCAGGCAACCACTTTTGCACTTGTATTAGTGTGGAAAAACCACTTTTCACACTTGTGTTAGTGTTGAAAAACCACTTTTCGCACTTGTGTTAGTGTTGAAAAACCACTTTTCGCACTTGTGTTGGTGCAGGAAACCACTTTTGCACTTGTATTAGTGTGGAAAAAACACTTTTTGCACTTGTGATAATGTTGAAAAACCACTTTTCGCACTTGTGTTAGTGTTGAAAAACCACTTTTCGTACTTGTGTTAGTGTTGAAAAACCACTTTTCGCACTTGTATTAGTGTGAAAAAACCACTTTTCGCACTTGTGTTAGTGTTGAAAAACCACTTTTCGCACTTGTGTTAGTGTTGAAAAACCACTTTTCGCACTTGTGTTTGTGTTGAAAAACCACTTTTCGCACTTGTGTTGGTGCAGGAAACCACTTTTGCACTTGTATTAGTGTGGAAAAAACACTTTTCGCACTTGTGTTTGTGTTGAAAAACCACTTTTCGCACTTGTGTTGGTGCAGGAAACCACTTTTGCACTTGTTTTAGTGTGGAAAAACCACTTTTCGCACTTGTGTTAGTGTTGAAAAACCACTTTTCGCACTTGTGTTAGTGTTGAAAAACCACTTTTCGCACTTGTATTAGTGTGGAAAAAACACTTTTCGCACTTGTGTTAGTGTTGAAAAACCACTTTTCGCACTTGTGTTCATGTTGAAAAACCACTTTTCGCACTTGTGTTTGTGCAGGAAACCACTTTTGCACTTGTATTACTGTGGAAAAACCACTTTTCGCACTTGTGTTAGTGTTGAAAAACCACTTTTCGCACTTGTGTTAATGTTGAAAAACCACTTTTCGCACTTGTGTTGGTGCAAGAAACCACTTTTGCACTTGTATTAGTGTGGAAAAACCACTTTTTGCACTTGTGTTAGTGTTGAAAAACCACTTTTCGCACTTGTGTTAGTGTTGAAAAACCACTTTTCGCACGTGTGTTGGTGCAGGAAACCACTTTTGCACTTGTATTAGAGTGGAAAAAACACTTTTTGCACTTGTGATAGTGTTGAAAAACCACTTTTCTCACTTGTGTTAGTGTTGAAAAACCACTTTTCGCACTTGTGTTAGTGTTGAAAAACCACTTTTCGCACTTGTGTTGGTGCAGGAAACCACTTTTGCACTTGTATTAGTGTGGAAAAACCACTTTTTGCACTTGTGTTAGTGTTGAAAAACCACTTTTCGCACTTGTGTTAGTGTTGAAAAACCACTTTTCGCACTTGTGTTGGTGCAGGAAACCACTTTTGCACTTGTATTAGTGTGGAAAAACCACTTTTCGCACTTGTGTTGGTGTTGAAAAACCACTTTTCGCACTTGTGTTAGTGTTGAAAAACCACTTTTTGCACTTGTGTTGGTGCAGGAAACCACTTTTGCACTTGTATTAGTGTGGAAAAACCACTTTTTGCACTTGTGTTAGTGTTGAAAAACCACTTTTCGCACTTGTGTTAGTGTTGAAAAACCACTTTTCGCACTTGTGTTGGTGCAGGAAACCACTTTTGCACTTGCATTAGTGTGGAAAAAACACTTTTTGCACTTGTGATAGTGTTGAAAAACCACTTTTCGCACTTGTGTTACTGTTGAAAAACCACTTTTCGCACTTGTGTTGGTGCAGGAAACCACTTTTGCACTTGTATTAGTGTGGAAAAACCACTTTTCGCAATTGTGTTAGTGTTGAAAAACCACTTTTCGCACTTGTGTTAGTGTTGAAAAACCACTTTTCGCACTTGTGTTAGTGTTGAAAAACCACTTTTCGCACTTGTGTTGGTGCAGGAAACCACTTTTGCACTTGTATTAGTGTGGAAAAAACACTTTTCACACTTGTGTTTGTGTTGAAAAACCACTTTTCGCACTTGTGTTAGTGTTGAAAAACCACTTTTCGCACTTGTGTTAGTGTTGAAAAACTACTTTTCGCACTTGAGTTGGTGCAGGAAACCACTTTTGCACTTGTATTAGTGTGGAAAAACCACTTTTCGCACTTGTGTTAGTGTTGAAAAACCACTTTTCGCACTTGTGTTGGTGCAGGAAACCACTTTTGCACTTGTATTAGTGTGGAAAAAACACTTTTCGCACTTGTGTTAGTGTTGAAAAACCACTTTTCGCACTTGTATTAGTGTTGAAAAACCACTTTTCGCACTTGTGTTGGTGCAGGAAACCACTTTTGCACTTGTATTAGTGTGGAAAAAACACTTTTCGCACTTGTGTTAGTGTTGAAAAACCACTTTTCGCACTTGTGTTAGTGTTGAAAAACCACTTTTCACACTTGTGTTGGTGCAGGAAACCACTTTTGCACTTGTATTAGTGTGGAAAAACCACTTTTCGCACTTGTGTTAGTGTTGAAAAACCACTTTCTGCACTTGTGTTAGTGTTGAAAAACCACTTTTCTCACTTGTGTTGGTGCAGGAAACCACTTTTGCACTTGTATTAGTGTGGAAAAACCACTTTTCGCACTTGTGTTAGTGTTGAAAAACCACTTTTTGCACTTGTGTTAGTGTTGAAAAACCACTTTTCGCACTTGTGTTGGTGCAGGAAACCACTTTTGCACTTGTATTAGTGTGGAAAAAACACTTTTTGCACTTGTGATAGTGTTGAAAAACCACTTTTCGCACTTGTGTTAGTGTTGAAAAACCACTTTTCGCACTTGTGTTAGTGTTGAAAAACCACCTTTCGCACTTGTGTTGGTGCAGGAAACCACTTTTGCACTTGTATTAGTGTGGAAAAAACACTTTTCACACTTGTGTTAGTGTTGAAAAACCACTTTTCGCACTTGTGTTAGTGTTGGAAAACCACTTTTCGCACTTGTGTTAGTGTTGAAAAACCACTTTTCGCACTTGTTTTGGTGCAGGAAACCACTTTTGCACTTGTATTAGTGTGGAAAAACCACTTTTCGCACTTGTGTTAGTGTTGAAAAACCACTTTTCGCACCTGTGTTAGTGTTGAAAAACCACTTTTCGCACTTGTGTTGGTGCAGTAAACCACTTTTGCACTTGTATTAGTGTGGAAAAAACACTTTTTGCACTTGTGATAGTGTTGAAAAACCACTTTTCGCACATGTGTTAGTGTTGAAAAACCACTTTTCGCACTTGTGTTGGTGCAGGAAACCACTTTTGCACTTGTATTAGTGTGGAATAACCACTTTTCGCACTTGTGTTAGTGTTGAAAAACCACTTTTCGCACTTGTGTTAGTGTTGAAAAACCACTTTTCGCACTTGTGTTAGTGTTGAAAAACCACTTTTCGCACTTGTGTTGGTGCAGGAAACCACTTTTGCACTTGTATTAGTGTGGAAAAACCACTTTTCGCACTTGTGTTAGTGTTGAAAAACCACTTTTCGCACTTGTGTTAGTGTTGAAAAACCACTTTTCGCACTTGTGTTAGTGTTGAAAAACCACTTTTCGCACTTGTGTTGGTGCAGGAAACCACTTTTGCACTTGTATTAGTGTGGAAAAACCACTTTTTGCACTTGTGTTAGTGTTGAAAAACCACTTTTCGCACTTGTGTTAGTGTTGAAAAACCACTTTTCGCACTTGTGTTGGTGCAGGAAACCACTTTTGCACTTGTATTAGTGTGGAAAAACCACTTTTCGCACTTGTGTTGGTGTTGAAAAACCACTTTTCGCACTTGTGTTAGTGTTGAAAAACCACTTTTTGCACTTGTGTTGGTGCAGGAAACCACTTTTGCACTTGTATTAGTGTGGAAAAACCACTTTTTGCACTTGTGTTAGTGTTGAAAAACCACTTTTCGCACTTGTGTTAGTGTTGAAAAACCACTTTTCGCACTTGTGTTGGTGCAGGAAACCACTTTTGCACTTGCATTAGTGTGGAAAAAACACTTTTTGCACTTGTGATAGTGTTGAAAAACCACTTTTCGCACTTGTGTTAGTGTTGAAAAACCACTTTTCGCACTTGTGTTGGTGCAGGAAACCACTTTTGCACTTGTATTAGTGTGGAAAAACCACTTTTCGCAATTGTGTTAGTGTTGAAAAACCACTTTTCGCACTTGTGTTAGTGTTGAAAAACCACTTTTCGCACTTGTGTTAGTGTTGAAAAACCACTTTTCGCACTTGTGTTGGTGCAGGAAACCACTTTTGCACTTGTATTAGTGTGGAAAAAACACTTTTCACACTTGTGTTTGTGTTGAAAAACCACTTTTCGCACTTGTGTTAGTGTTGAAAAACCACTTTTCGTACTTGTGTTAGTGTTGAAAAACCACTTTTCGCACTTGTATTAGTGTGCAAAAACCACTTTTCGCACTTGTGTTAGTGTTGAAAAACCACTTTTCGCACTTGTGTTAGTGTTGAAAAACCACTTTTCGCACTTGTGTTTGTGTTGAAAAACCACTTTTCGCACTTGTGTTGGTGCAGGAAACCACTTTTGCACTTGTATTAGTGTGGAAAAAACACTTTTCGCACTTGTGTTTGTGTTGAAAAACCACTTTTCGCACTTGTGTTGGTGCAGGAAACCACTTTTGCACTTGTTTTAGTGTGGAAAAACCACTTTTCGCACTTGTGTTAGTGTTGAAAAACCACTTTTCGCACTTGTGTTAGTGTTGAAAAACCACTTTTCGCACTTGTATTAGTGTGGAAAAAACACTTTTCGCACTTGTGTTAGTGTTGAAAAACCACTTTTCGCACTTGTGTTCGTGTTGAAAAACCACTTTTCGCACTTGTGTTTGTGCAGGAAACCACTTTTGCACTTGTATTACTGTGGAAAAACCACTTTTCGCACTTGTGTTAGTGTTGAAAAACCACTTTTCGCACTTGTGTTAATGTTGAAAAACCACTTTTCGCACTTGTGTTGGTGCAAGAAACCACTTTTGCACTTGTATTAGTGTGGAAAAACCACTTTTTGCACTTGTGTTAGTGTTGAAAAACCACTTTTCGCACTTGTGTTAGTGTTGAAAAACCACTTTTCGCACGTGTGTTGGTGCAGGAAACCACTTTTGCACTTGTATTAGAGTGGAAAAAACACTTTTTGCACTTGTGATAGTGTTGAAAAACCACTTTTCTCACTTGTGTTAGTGTTGAAAAACCACTTTTCGCACTTGTGTTAGTGTTGAAAAACCACTTTTCGCACTTGTGTTGGTGCAGGAAACCACTTTTGCACTTGTATTAGTGTGGAAAAACCACTTTTTGCACTTGTATTAGTGTTGAAAAACCACTTTTCGCACTTGTGTTAGTGTTGAAAAACCACTTTTCGCACTTGTGTTGGTGTAGGAAACCACTTTTGCACTTGTATTAGTGTGGCAAAACCACTTTTCGCAATTGTGTTAGTGTTGAAAAACCACTTTTCGCACTTGTGTTGGTGCAGGAAACCACGTTTGCACTTGTATTAGTGTGGCAAAACCACTTTTCACACATGTGTTAGTGTTGAAAAACCACTTTCCGTACTTGTGTTAGTGTTGAAAAACCACTTTGCGCACTTGTGTTGGTGCAGGCAACCACTTTTGCACTTGTATTAGTGTGGAAAAACCACTTTTTACACTTGTGTTAGTGTTGAAAAACCACTTTTCGCACTTGTGTTAGTGTTGAAAAACCACTTTTCGCACTTGTGGTGGTGCAGGAAACCACTTTTGCACTTGTATTAGTGTGGAAAAAACACTTTTTGCACTTGTGATAATGTTGAAAAACCACTTTTCGCACTTGTGTTAGTGTTGAAAAACCACTTTTCGTACTTGTGTTAGTGTTGAAAAACCACTTTTCGCACTTGTATTAGTGTGGCAAAACCACTTTTCGCAATTGTGTTAGTGTTGAAAAACCACTTTTCGCACTTGTGTTGGTGCAGGAAACCACTTTTGCACTTGTATTAGTGTGGCAAAACCACTTTTCGCACATGTGTTAGTGTTGAAAAACCACTTTTCGCACTTGTGTTAGTGTTGAAAAAACACTTTTCGCACTTGTGTTGGTGCAGGCAACCACTTTTGCACTTGTATTAGTGTGGAAAAACCACTTTTCACACTTGTGTTAGTGTTGAAAAACCACTTTTCGCACTTGTGTTAGTGTTGAAAAACCACTTTTCGCACTTGTGTTGGTGCAGGAAACCACTTTTGCACTTGTATTAGTGTGGAAAAAACACTTTTTGCACTTGTGATAATGTTGAAAAACCACTTTTCGCACTTGTGTTAGTGTTGAAAAACCACTTTTCGTACTTGTGTTAGTGTTGAAAAACCACTTTTCGCACTTGTATTAGTGTGAAAAAACCACTTTTCGCACTTGTGTTAGTGTTGAAAAACCACTTTTCGCACTTGTGTTAGTGTTGAAAAACCACTTTTCGCACTTGTGTTTGTGTTGAAAAACCACTTTTCGCACTTGTGTTGGTGCAGGAAACCACTTTTGCACTTGTATTAGTGTGGAAAAAACACTTTTCGCACTTGTGTTTGTGTTGAAAAACCACTTTTCGCACTTGTGTTGGTGCAGGAAACCACTTTTGCACTTGTTTTAGTGTGGAAAAACCACTTTTCGCACTTGTGTTAGTGTTGAAAAACCACTTTTCGCACTTGTGTTAGTGTTGAAAAACCACTTTTCGCACTTGTATTAGTGTGGAAAAAACACTTTTCGCACTTGTGTTAGTGTTGAAAAACCACTTTTCGCACTTGTGTTCATGTTGAAAAACCACTTTTCGCACTTGTGTTTGTGCAGGAAACCACTTTTGCACTTGTATTACTGTGGAAAAACCACTTTTCGCACTTGTGTTAGTGTTGAAAAACCACTTTTCGCACTTGTGTTAATGTTGAAAAACCACTTTTCGCACTTGTGTTGGTGCAAGAAACCACTTTTGCACTTGTATTAGTGTGGAAAAACCACTTTTTGCACTTGTGTTAGTGTTGAAAAACCACTTTTCGCACTTGTGTTAGTGTTGAAAAACCACTTTTCGCACGTGTGTTGGTGCAGGAAACCACTTTTGCACTTGTATTAGAGTGGAAAAAACACTTTTTGCACTTGTGATAGTGTTGAAAAACTACTTTTCTCACTTGTGTTAGTGTTGAAAAACCACTTTTCGCACTTGTGTTAGTGTTGAAAAACCACTTTTCGCACTTGTGTTGGTGCAGGAAACCACTTTTGCACTTGTATTAGTGTGGAAAAACCACTTTTTGCACTTGTGTTAGTGTTGAAAAACCACTTTTCGCACTTGTGTTAGTGTTGAAAAACCACTTTTCGCACTTGTGTTGGTGCAGGAAACCACTTTTGCACTTGTATTAGTGTGGAAAAACCACTTTTCGCACTTGTGTTGGTGTTGAAAAACCACTTTTCGCACTTGTGTTAGTGTTGAAAAACCACTTTTTGCACTTGTGTTGGTGCAGGAAACCACTTTTGCACTTGTATTAGTGTGGAAAAACCACTTTTTGCACTTGTGTTAGTGTTGAAAAACCACTTTTCGCACTTGTGTTAGTGTTGAAAAACCACTTTTCGCACTTGTGTTGGTGCAGGAAACCACTTTTGCACTTGCATTAGTGTGGAAAAAACACTTTTTGCACTTGTGATAGTGTTGAAAAACCACTTTTCGCACTTGTGTTACTGTTGAAAAACCACTTTTCGCACTTGTGTTGGTGCAGGAAACCACTTTTGCACTTGTATTAGTGTGGAAAAACCACTTTTCGCAATTGTGTTAGTGTTGAAAAACCACTTTTCGCACTT